>NW_028323238.1:0-79679 GCF_984573655.1 Nuphar pumila | reverse complement strand
CGCATTCTGAAAAAGAACGGGAATTAAAATGCCCCAGTATGGCAAAGGAAAAAGAAGCATTGGATATAAAAGATATAAAGGAAATTGACATTTCATTTGATAAGCAAAGGTTTGATAACAACTGAATATTTACAAGAACTTTTTAAAGGAAAAGATTCATAACAGACTGGGCTAACTAGCCCCTACGAGACAACTGACAAAAAGAGACGAAAGCAAACAAAACTTTGGCTTCATTAATTCTTCGAGTGGTCCGGGAATGGTTCTGTCAGGACTGCTGGCTGTTTTTCTTCCTCGTCCTCTATCAGCTCACTTCTGTCGATGCAGTCTTGTATCATGTGCTTGAGGACGAAACAATGTTCTGTATCATGCCCTGTTGCCCTGTGATACTTGCAGAATTGGTCCTTGAACTTTCCCAATATTACGGGAGGATCTGCGATCTTAGGGAGTTTGATCATCCCGTGCTTCAAAAGGTAATTCATAATCACTTCTAAACTCTCAGATAACGGAGTGAAGACTCGATCTTTCTCCCACTTGATGTACTTGGGCTTCTCTTGAAGATCCCCTTTCTGCTGGATGCCAATTGGAAGTGGTTTGTCATTGTTCTTATAAGATCTCTCCTTCTGCCCCTTACCCTGATCTACTCTCAGACCGCTGCCACTGTTGTTCTTATTTCCTTTACTGCTGCTGCCAAGGTTATTGCAAGAGGTATCAACTGAATGAGCAAACTGCGCCTTCTTCTTCTTGTCTTGGACATTCTTGACCAGAGGCGTGCCCTCGTAAAGTCTGCTTTCTATCCCTGCTTCGAGCCATTCAGCTCGCTCAATCAACTTGATGAAGGATTTCGCCGGGGAAGTGGCGATGAGGCTCCTTATGGGCTGAGAGAAATTGTTGAGGATCACCTGTAATGCGTGTTCCTCAGGAATGGGTACCTTCATCTTATTACAGGTGCTTCTCCACCTGTGAATGAAATCACCTGCCCTTTCATTTTCTCCTTGCTTCAGATTGTAAAGATGATTTAATGTAGGTGAGGCTTCAGTGTTGAATAAGAAGCGCTTGATGAACAGATTAACTACCTTATCGAACTCTCGTAGTTCGATAGGATTCACATGATCAGCATACCATCTGGCTGCTACACCCTCCAGACTGCGGGGAAAACAGATGAACAGAGCCCTGTTATCTTTCCTGAAACGGCTGCACTCTGCATAAAATGTGGCCAAGTGGGCTTTAGGGTTGCCAGTCCCGTCAAATTTGAGAAACTTGCGGGGAAGATTCTCCAGGTTATCATCCCCATCTAGACCATCGTAAAAATCTTCGCCAGTATAGGTCTGCTTGCCCTTACCCTTGGCTTGAATATCCTTAATAGCTCGATTCATCTCCTTCATCTGCTTGCTCATCAGGTCCTCTGCTGGAGCCCCAGACTTGGGCTTGTTGACGGATTCAGGCTCTTCTGCAGCTATTTTTACGGACTGCTTTGGAGGATTCTGTCTGTAGACAATCTGCTCTTCCTCTTCTGACTCTTCCTCGACTGACTCTGATTCCTCTGAAGTAGTGTCTGGCTGCACCTCCTTTTTGATGATTCTGATTGTCTTTTTCACAGGCTTCTTCTTCAGCTTGCTTTTAGGAGTTGTCTCTTTCAGCTTGGCCTCAGCTTGCTCCGACATCATCCTTGCCATCATCTTTTGGAACATGTCATACATAGCGGGGTCGATGTCATCTTTCTTGTTCTGACCCTGTCCCCTGACTGATTTAGGAGAGCTCATCTCTTCCGCCTCACTGTCGCTGAGTTGAGGATCTGTTTCTTTTCCCCCTCTTGTAGTGACCATTTTTGAAATATCAGAACTCTCTGTGGAGAAAAAGTGGAGGTTTTTAGACCAAAGATACTTTTTGGAGATATTTTGACAAAGATGAAGGATTTAGGTTAAAAATTTAATTGTATCCCCTTACTAGGGATTGAGTCGCCACCAAATTTGTGACAATTGCGTTGTTTACTCTACGAGGGAGAGTAACCAAGTGAAAAATATGAAAAGAAAATATTATTTTTGAAAAGGATATGTCTTGATGGAAAGAGATTTTTATGAAAATATAAACAAGAAATATAAAAACAGAAGAAAAATAAAAGGAAAAATGGAATTTTGAGAATAAATGGTAAGGATTTAAAATTTTGAAGAACTTGCAGGCAGGATCAGAAGAATTTGGAAGAATTTTTAGAGGAACAAGAAGAAGAGAAAGAATAATACACCTGGGTTTTAAAAACAAAGAGGAAAATATATACCCAGGGTTTTGGAAAATATAAGGAAGATATATATATAAAATATCATACAATCACAGATATACAAGCAAGGATGCACAAATAGCACTCCCTAAAGTTGACTCTATGTGCAATATTTGAAATGGCTGATAGGACCTTAATCCTAACTCTAAGATTTATATCATCTGATTCCAATCAAGGTACGCCGATATACTCAAGCCGAAGCTCGAAGTACGTGGCATATAAGATATCTCTTCAGTTCTAAGGTAATGGCTTCCCAACATCCTTGAGCACCTACCGATATACCTCGGACTATAGCCCTTAGGTACGTGGTATGGGGGCGCGAGCCCAAATAAGTGGTCCAGTTGTGAGGCTCTCTCCCGAACTATGGTTCAGTGAGACAGCCCAGCAACGTGAAGACTGGGACAATATAGGTAGGGATGTTTTCAAAATATGATCAACATGCAATAAAATCAGAAGGCTCTAATGCAAGTCCTAAAGAGATAGATTTAAATAAAGAGAAGCATACACTTGCATACATTGCTTTGCATTCAATCCCTAAAATTGAGGAGAGTTGTATTTAAGACCTAAGTCTAATGTGAACATGGATAATCTCCTCAATATGGTCCTACCAAACCATACTTAGATCCTATATGCAATGATGTCAGCTTAGGACAAAATCTAGGTTTTCTAAGGTTTGCATGAAAAATGTAGCTGACATATGTTAGAATAAAGACTTAGATTATATAAAAGCAAAGCAAAGGCATAGATTCAACCGGACGAAGACGGGGTCCCATCACGGTCGCCAAAACTGTGATCATCGCAAAATTTTTCCTCTCTTTATGGTTTCTCTCTCTTCCTTCTCTTTCCCTTTTCTAACCTCTATTCTCCTCCTTTTTGAAGGGAGAAGGATAAAAGAAAGAAAAGAAAGAGAGAAGAGAAAAGAAAGAAAGGGAGAGAGAAGAGGAATTCTTTTGCGGGTTTTCACTTGACCTTGATTTGAAAAATATTTAGCAAATAACTCGCCTCCGTTTTGAAAATTTGCGGGAAAAATGGAGAGATGGGATTCGCTCGTCGGTACGAGGTTCGACCGTTCCTGGCGCCTTTACCAGGGGTAATCGAACCAAGGATCGAATCTATGCCTTTTGCTTTACCTAAATATAACCTAAGAATTTATTTTAAAGATCTAAATGCACAAATAATCATGCTTGTGCGATGCAAGGATGAATGCTCTTTCGAAAATTGATTTAGAAATTTCCAAGTTTTCTGAGATGAACTTGGCAAAGGAGTGAAGAAAATGATTTTTGAATGGTAGAATCTAACTTAGAACTTGGGATAGATCGGAGAAATTCTAAGTTTTTGAGGTAAATTAGGATTTTTGGAAAAATGAGAAAGAATGACTTGAAGCTTTTAAAAAGTGAAAGGAAATGAAGTTTCAAAGTCAAAATCGACTTTGAATTTGGTTTTGAATTTAGAAAAAGGAAATGAATACTTGAGACGGAGTTGAATTTGGATTTTCAAGTCTGGAATGGATCTGGGAAAATCAAATGGTATTTTTAAAATGCAATGGATTTAAGAGATTCAGATTAGATCCGAAAATGGATTTAGAATCTAGAATTGGAATTGGATTCCGGATCCTAAACAGAATTGGCTCCGAGATTTGAAATCCGAGATGGACTTGAGTTCTGGATCCTGAAGTGGAATGGATCTGAAGTCTGAGATCCAAATGTAGAATTGGGTTCTGGATCCTAGAATGGAATTGGATCTGGAGTCTGAGCTCCGAATGTAGAATTGGGTTCTGAATCGTAGAATGGGTTTGGATCTGAAGTCTGAGATCCAAAGTGGAGTTGGATTCCGGATCCTAAAATGGAATTGGATCTGAAGTCTGAGATCCAAAGTGTAGTTGGATTCTGGACCCTAGAATGGGTTTTTGGATCTGAAATCTAAGATCCAAATGTAGATTTGGACTCTGGACCCTAAGATGGATTTGGATCTGAGGTCTGAGATCCAATATGCGTGTTGAATCCCGGATCCTAGAATGGATTTGGAATTGTTGAATTAAGAACTTCCAAGTTTTGAATTGAACTTGGAAAATGCAATTTTGAGTCTTGAATATACAAATGATTTTTAAAGTCAAGTTAGACTTTGAATTTTTGAAGTTTGAATTTGAAATGAAGGGAGATGAAGGGAATCTCAAAGTTAAATTGAACTTTGGATTTGATTTGGAGTATTTGAATTTGGAATTTAGAAGATGAATCGAGAGTCTCAAGGTTAAAATTGAATTTGGAGTTTGATTAGAGTTTTGAATATAAAATGAATTTGGAATTTCAAAGTTAAATTGAACTTTGAAATCTGATTTTGATTTTGAATATAAAATGAATTTGAAATCTCAAAGTTAGATTGAACTTTGAGATTTAAAAATAAAATAGAATTTTGAAAATTGAAAGAATGAATTGGATTTGATAAGGATTGAAGATGGATTTGAAGAAAGTATTTACATTACTTGGAGTTTTTGAAGAGGAAATTTCGGAAATATGATGCAATTCTATCCTAAATGATGAATGAATTTAAATTTTTGAAATTGGATTTTGAAAAGCTATTTCATTCTTTAAATGAATTTAAAATAAGATTGAAGATATAATACATCCTTGACTATGGTCATTGGATGTATTATATAATAATCTATATTTAGATTCAAGTGAAGAATAAAATACATTTTGGTGCTTTTATAGAGTTTAAAATGGAATTAACTCTCAATATACCCTGACTATGGCCATTGGTATATATATTGAATTAATTCTAAGTTAAACCCTAATAAAAGAAGGAAACGTTTGAAAATATGATGATTTTTGAAGAGGATCCAGTGTGGATCAGTGTTATTTTATAAAAGATAAAAATCCTAAGTTTTGTTTACATCCTGACTATGGCCATTGATGTAAATCATCAACTTAGGATTAATTTACCTCTTACGAAATGATGCACGTGCCATTCGTGTAGCCATTTGTGAGAATTTGAGAGATAGAGAAAAAGTGCATGAAGAATAAGTAATTCATGATATTTACAATGCTCATTCATTCTATCTAAGCAAAACATATAAAGATTCTCATTGATATCTAATTACTACTTAATGGAAATTAAAATCCTAATCTAAGAAGCAAAATAACAGTTTTCTATATATTTCTTGTAAAAAACTAGGTTAGCATGAAACACAAAATATGAAAAGAAAACTAAGAAATTCATATTGAAACAAGAATATAACATGAAGATGCCTAAAAAGAATGAAAGTATGAATGAGCAAATTTATATGGAGATGTACATTTGATGCATTATACTAACGGAAACCAACATGCCATATACTAAGCTGATGGAAAAGGTGTACATGCCTAATGAGAAGCCTACATACCATGGGGGTTAATTCGAGAATGGTCAAAAGAATTGTTGCAATTGGTGAACTGCCATAAATGATCGTGGCCAACCATAAAGATGTTTGTACATTTGACAAAACGTGAGATGTACTTGAGAATGCTATGCATAGATGGGAATGATTGTTTGGAAGGGGGAAGATGTAAGAAATGTTGGATAGTGAAAATGGGCAAATAGCTGTGGATGTGTGGTGAATGGCTATGAAAATGGCGGTACAGGTGTGCAAGAAGGGGAAGTGAGGTATTACAGTATGAATGTGGAAGGTGATATTATAGCTGGACAATGGGTTTGACAATTGAGCTGTGAGTGATATTGCTGCAAGTAACACAGCAGGCCAATACTGTGTAGAGATGGCATTACAGTAAATATGAATGACAATGGGCAACAATGTAGCCCGGGATGTGAAGTAAGAGGATGAATGAGGTTGTATATGCTGCAGATGAGGCGATATACCCCAAATTGAATGTATGCTGAGATGATTGAGAGGATCGGTTGTACCATGTGACAGACAAATATAGCAGATCTGGGAAATGAAGATATTGTTATGTGGCAGTAGAAGATAAATGTAAAGTAATATAATGTGTTTAACAAGGGGATGTAAGTGTGTGGCAAGCAAATATATCTAATGGATATGCATCCTATGGGAGTTACAGATGTTGTAGTGGAAAGTGGTAATTGTGGGGAATTATGCTGCTATAGTTGGAGTAGAGAGATGCTGTGGAAAATATTGGAGGGTGACAAGAGGTGTGTGTAATGTAGGTATACAGGGTAAATGTGAAGGCTGTATAAATGGGTGGGGAAATGACGTACAATAGGTGGCTGGGGGTTATAAGGATGTAGTGAAGGAATGGTGCATATGTAACAGTGAGTTTTATATGTATAAAAGGGTGAGGGAACAATAGGTAGATGATATAAAAGGGGTGATGTGCTGATAATATACCCAATAAAAAAAAAAAGGGCCTTTTATAAGGAAGATGGAGCTATGGTGACAGCTTATGAATATATATGTGACTGTAACAAGCTTACAGGGTGTTGCACTAATGACTTGTAGATGCACCAATGATGTAATGCTACATGGAGGCTGCTAGTCAATTGATAAGTGATACGAGGTGGGCAACAGGAGGGGCTGGCGCAGCGAGGTGCTGTTGTAGGTTTTAATGACAACAATTTGATTATAATCACGGTTATGAGGGGATGATAACAGAACCATATAGAGTAGATATAACAGCTGTGCTATGATGGGTGAGTTTACTGTGGATGCTATGTACAATGGTGCTTTACATGATTGTAAGGGTAAGAAGAAGCATAATGGCTGTTAGTTAAGTGGAAATATAGCAATGAGTGACATAAATGACTGTGGATATGAGGTGTAGCTGTTGGCAGAGCTGATGAGAGCTGTAAATGTGCTTTGCAGGGGGGTGTGAGTGAATCACGAATGTGAGTCCGGAAACTATAGGTGACACAATGGTACCAGGACAGAGATATCGTGGAGCTAATACGATAGACCCCTAATAATATCATCAATTATAAATCCTCTAATCTTTCTGAGCTATATAAATAATCAGACCACAGCTGGTCATATATTCAGAAAATTTGAAATCAAATGGTCAGGAAACACATAAATATACAATCTATACATGATTTCTGCACCCAACTTTGCAGAGCCATACCTTTTAAATTATGAAATGTCCTTCAACAAAATTCAACATATAGACTCACTATATATCAGCTTACATACATACAGGAAATAGTCCCAAAATCACGAATGGGTTTTGATATACCCAAGTGAAAACATGGCTTAAAATCCAGACTGTACACCTGCAAGACAGCAAGCTGTAAATATACAAAATTGATTGGGTTTTATTAACAACATACCTTAGCCTGAAGAGGTCCATCCCAAAAACGCTTTTCCAAATCATTAGGAAATTAAAGTTCATACCTGAGTTTTTGAACTCCATGATCTAAAGATAATTCTTGAAGGGAACGAATGTGGCTTCCCATATTTCATTTTGTTAGCAGAAAATAGCTTCTCAGCAGTATTTGCAACGAAACTGAGATTCTAAACTACCATCTTTTATTCAAAAGCTAGACCATCTTGGGCTAGTGCCACTGACTCGAGTTCATGACAAGGTTGTGACAGTCATCAGCTGTCAGAGGGTTTAATGAGATCACACCATAAGGAGTTTCAGCAGATGTCTCATTTGTGGGACTGCTCCTATGGACATTAACGTTTATCGATCCCATTACTGCTTACAGTGGTGTTGGGGCTATCTTAATTGCTGTGTTCCTGTTAACCTGGTTCTGTTATGGAATTAGAACTGCAAGTTGCTGCTCCCATCCCCTTTACTTGCATGAACAATCTCTGGGAACATTTTAACGCCAATATCCTGGGAAGTGGCTGCTTACGAGTGTATGAGACACAGGCTATATGATAAAGATAGTACCATGAGAGGGTAGCTCAGGTATGATGGGCAATGCGTGAGATATTGCAGGGATAACAAGGACCCCTGTTATAGTGGAGATTACTCTGCAGATACGAGTGAGGGAAGCCCAACAACCAAACTTACAGTGCAAAAGACTTTGAAATGATCATACACACTTAACCAAGAGGGATGAGGTATTTGAAACCAATGCCAAACATACGCTAAAATGATATATAGAAACAAAAACGTGATCCATGAAAGAAACATGAATATTCAAAATAGGAATGAACAATGCAATGAAATCTGGTGCCAAAATGAACGGAACATGGTGAGTTTAGAGTGAACCAAACCACCATTTGATGCTGTTAAAATGAGCCATTGAATGTACAATAAAATGAATAAAAGAAAAATAGAAATTGGATGTTAATAAGGATCAATCGTGGGTTGGATCTCAAAAGAGGCAATATGCAGCGAATTTCTTGCTTAAATTGGGCCCCATTCCACTGTGGACATTAAATTGATGCACAGGTCCTGAACCCCTCTCTGAATACATCAACATATAAAAAGAAATAGGGCTTTAGGGATGATAAATTGGACCTTCAGGTGGATTATTTCTTAGCAATGAAACTAAAACACAATACTGAAAGCCACATAAATTGAAGACAGCGAAATTTTCTATCAAAAGGGGATCGAACATATGCAAAAATAAAAGATCACATAAAAAAAAAAACAACAAAATAAAATACATAGATGACTAATCAGCAAATCATATGAGCATGAGAAAACCATTCAGAATTAAAGAAAGAAGAGAAAAAAAAAAGCGTAAACAGAAGATCTAAAGGAAAATTTAAACTATAAACAGAAATTTGATAATCAAGAAAACGGGGCGTCAAGCTTAAGAAAATAAAAAAAACGAGCTCAGAAGCTAACCGTGATCCTGAAGAAACACGATGAGATGTAAAAAAGATGTTGGGGGTATGAGAGTCCCATTTATTGTTGCAAAGGAGTGAATCGATTCTGCTACATGCAGATCGATCACACGATTTTGCTAAAAAAAAAAAATGAAAACAATAGATGGATGAGACTTAGAAGAAGACTAGGAGAAGTTTCCATGAAGGATCGAGAAGAATAAACTCTTACCTGATATTGAAGGAGTTCTGAAGGAGGAAGGAGAGGCGATCGAGAATGATGGATTCGGATGGAGGGGCGATGTTGGACGCCGATGGAGAGGAGAATGTGGAGAGGTAGAAGACGGATCCTTCTCCCCTCTGCGTGCTCCTCTTTTAAAGAGTGAAAGGAGGATTCCAGAGAGGGAGGCTGTTTGGAGATGGATGGTCACTCAGCAGGGAGGAGAGCGATGGATGGTGCGAACGGGGAGTGGCCGTTGCAAATCTTTTCAAATTCCCAATAGAGGTTCCCTTTTCAGGATTTTTCTAAAAAGTGGCTTTTGGTTTTCAAAAAAGGGATTTTAAGAGAGGTTTTTAGCAAAGTTCAACTTTTTCAAGCCTAAAAACCATTTGCTTTTTTTTTTTTTTACCCAATTTTTTTTTATTTTCTTGGTATTTTTTATTTTTTTGTATTTTTGGAATAAAAATCTAAGATTTTACGAGAAAACAAAGATTAAACACAATTTTTTTGTATTTTTCTGAGAAATATTTACAAAAGTATTTTCCTGAGAATTTTAATCCATTTCAAGAGAATTTCTTCAGAAAAAGGATTTTTTGACACTCGAATCGAGAAATATAATGTGATGTATCCAAACGGATGTCGAATGGACTATCAGAGCTATTTAAAGGCTATTTTTGATATTTTCTATAATTTTAATTTAAAATTTGAACAAGGAGATTCAGATTTGGATCTGGACAATGGATCCACATCCGAAATCAATTTAAACATGTGCAATGAATTTAATTTCAATAAAACTAGAGAAACGAACTAGAATTTAGATTTGAAATGACCCATTTGCTCAAAAAATGAATTTAGGGGCAAGGAGGGAATATTTAAAAGATTTTGAAAAAATTGGGGTGTTCACAGGGAGGAGACAGCCGCCGATCAAAATAGTCCCAAACAATGTCATTTTCCTAAATGTTGTTGATCATAGACCGGTACTGCGCCACTGGAAAGAGTTCTTGACCATTGTATCTGAAAGAGCTTGCTCGGGCTGGAACGTATTGGAAAAACCAGGACTGAAGTGCGTAGATGCATCCTTCAACTAAAATGGATTCTCCAAGTGAGAATCGAGTCAGACCTCGATATAGGAAGGCGAGCGCTGCCATGGCTATGGAGAGGCGATTAGTCTGCCGACTTCCCCATCTTCTCATGAGCTGAATTATTCTGATGTCCATGTAGTTTTGTCCATCTGGGAAGAGGGATAATCCTACAGTGCATAGAACCATTGTGTTCTGAATCCTTTCTTTGGCTGTCCTTGATAGCGAAGTGACTTCCATGAAGGTCCCGTATTGGCGGTACAACTCAAGTAGGTCAACATATTCATTTCCTTCTAACTGGATCATAGGCCAGGATCGGCGGCCTGTCATGCGAGCTAAGGAGTCTCGGGGGTCCAAACCCTTGACATTGATAAGGAATTGATGCTCTAATGGGTCGCTTGGCTGACCGACTGGCTCTGGCAACCCCATGATCTCTGAAAATTCATCCATTAAAACGGTCATCTCTCCCCATGGGAACCAGAAGGTACACGTTCGAGGATTCCATCGTTCCGCCATTGCATGGATCAGGTTGCCATTGATGGTCTGCTTTCCGACTGTTGACGCCAGTTCTAATCCACACTCGCTCAAATGGTCCGGGAACATTCGGGAAAAGCTTTTTAGCCAGGAATAGTACCACCGGGGAATGAAAGTTTCGGTGCTAAGGGCTCGATGTTCAGGACGACCTTGTCGCACCTCGAAGGAGATGTGACCTTCAGGAAAGATAGGATCGACTTGACTGGATGCCATCGAACTGAAAACAAAGAAAGACTCAGAATGAGACTTAGGAAAATGTGGGAAATTTTTGAAAATTTTTGCAGGCAGGATAAAAAATGCGGCTGGAAATTTGAGATCCAGTAGAAAGGCAGAATGTAAAATCACCTGGAGTTTTGAAAGAAATTGGATATTTGAGAAAATCATCCAGGGTTTTAGAAAACATCTTGTGTAAAATAAGGATGTTTTGAAAAAGGCCTAATAAGTTGGAAAATATTGGGAAATATAAAAAATTAAGGAAATCATACACATACAATCACATCCTGCACAAACATTTATGCGCATTCAGCACTCCCTAAAAGGGTGACTCTAGATGCATCAATTTTGAAAACAGCTGTAGGACCTTAATCCTAACTCTAGGTTCAGATCATCTTTGTTCAATCCAGTTATGCCTATATACTCAAACCGAAATCCGAGGTACGTGGCATAGAATTTCAACTCCGGTTCTAAGGTAAGGCTTTCCAACATCCTTGAGCGCCTACCGATATACTTCAGACTGTGGCCCGCGGTACGTGGTAGGGGGGTGTTAACCCAAATAATTGGCCCAGTTGTGAGGCTCTGTCCCGAACTAGGGTTCTGGAAGAGAGCCCAGCAACGTGAAGACCGGGTAATAATAGGTAATTGAGGTTTTGAAAAATGATCACATGCAAGAAATAGATGGCTCTAAGTCCTAGAGAGATAGACTTTTGAAAATCTTTGAAGAAGCATACATTGTTTGCATTCAGATCCTAAATTGAGGAGAGTTGTATTCAGACCTAAGTCTATGTGAGCATGAAAATTTCTCCTCAATCTGGTCCTACCAAACCATGCCTAAGCATGCAGTCAATGTCAGCTAGGTCAGAATCTAGGCTCCTAGGTTCGCATGATATCAAAAGTAAAAGAGCTGACATTTTGTGAACATAATTTTAACAATTGAACTAAGTCAAGCATAATTTTGATCAGACAAGGACAGGTCCCATCACGGTCGCCAAACCTGTTTTCGTCGCGAAATTTTTCCCCCGTCTTCCCCTTCCTTGCGGAAGAGAGAGAGGGAGAAACGCTTTCGCGCTTCAAACTTGACCGAATTTTGGGAATTGTTTTTGAAATACTCACCTCCGTTTTTGAAAATTGCGGGAAAATCCATGGGATGGGGCTCGACCGGTCGGTACGAGGTTCGACCGTTCCTGCCGCCTTTAACAGGTGTAATCGAACCAAGGACCAAAATTGTGCTTGACTTAGCAAAATTATTGAAGTTATGTTCTATCCTAAATGCACAGAGAATTCAGGCATGTGCTATGAGGTTTTGGGAAGATGCAGCTTGGGAAAGCATGATGTATGCTTGGAAAATATTTGAAGTTGAAAAGATTCTCTCAGGAAAAAGCTGAAAGTCAATTTCTCAAGAAAACTCATGTGAAAAAGGGTTTTTGAAATCACGGGAAAGTTCATGAAGTTGTGGGAAAATCATGAATGGTTGAAAATCCTGGGAAAATGGAAGTGGTTCTTGAGAAAAGGGTGAACCTTTGAAAAGGGAAACACTTCTTAGGAGGACTTGGACTTTGAGAGTTTTCTTAGGAAAATGATGGAAAATTTATAGGAAAACTCATTGAGGAAGGAAATTCAAAACTTGGGAAATCGAAATCCTGAGAATTTTACCTTTGAAATACTTGGAAATCGATTTTTGATCTTGGAGAAATATTGAAAAAAAAAGCTCCTTTGAAGCTCTTAAGAAGATAACATTTTCTAAGGAAAACTGTTAAAAACTTGACTTGGGGAAAACCGATTTTGGAAAATTCTTAGAGTTTCTTGAGAAATCGATTTCTTAAGAATGCCACTTTCGTAAGAAAATCATGAGAAAACCAATGATTTCATGATGCAAATGATATGAATGAAAGAATGCACTTTGAAAGGTTTTCTAAGAAATTTGTTGGAAAATGTGCATTAAGTCAAAATAAATCCTTCACATATCCTGACTGTGGCCATGAATATATTCAGAGTTTAATTGATTTAATACACAAGATTTTGAAAAATTTAGAAATATGATGTGCATTTTCAAGATAGCCTAAGAGTGTAGGCTCAGTGTGACTGGTAGAAAGATGATGGATTTGGGTCTCATCCATATTCCGACTAGGGCCGTAAATATGGACTCCACCGAATTCATCAACTCTCTAAGAGTTGGTGCATGTGCCATTTGTGAACATCCATAGTGCTTTTGAAATAAAATGCATGAATCATAGAATCAAGATATTACTGAAATCAAACTATATGAGATGCAGCCTAATCTAAGCAGTAAAGTAAATATTATTCCAATTTGAATTATTACATCTCCGACATAAAGTAAGATGACTAAAAGAAGTAAAAAAAAATAGTCAGCATCCTCCAGATTTTCCTGCAAATGAGAGTTGGCACGAGAGATATGCCATACCACCGAGAAATTGAAAATATCATGTTGACGACAATATACAAGGGATTGCATGTGAGTCATAACAGAGAGGCACTACTTGGTGAAGATGAAATGAATAGGATATATATATATATATGAAAATATCTAAAAGCCATATTTGGACTAAGTAGGGAGCCTATGCATGCAAGTGGCTAAAGGCTCATGATATGAGATGAAGATTGATGCCTTTAGGAATTGAAAGGGGTATAGGTATATGCAGGAAAGGTTATAGTAACATATGCCCTATTTAGGTGTCCTCAAAATACAGTAGATACATAAAACAACCTGCATAACGTGTAATGGTGAGGCATAAGAGGCTAAAAAAAAAAGGATACTAAGAAATGGGTTGTATCTAAGATAAACTACTAAAAAGATATGAGCTTCATCTAATATGAGCAACTACACCTCGCAAACTGTAGCTAATATGGGTTGCTAAAGAAATTCTGCAAACCGTGTCTAAGATAAACAGCTAAACAAGCAAAGCTACAACTGATACATACGGCTAAAAGAAGATGCAAATAGTGCCTAAGACAACAGCTAAAGCTAGCAAAACTACAGCTAATATATACGGCTAAAAGAAGATGCAAATAGTGCCTATAACAACAGCTAAAGCTAGCAAAACTACAGCTAACATGCACAACTGAAGTAAAATGCAAAAAAAAAAAAATAGTTAAGGCAAAGTAAACTACGGCTAACATGCGCATCTAAAGGAAACTGCTGCAAACTGGAGATTATTTCCATACCCATCATGTGCACACTTATTCTAAGAGGAGGGTACCCACAGTATGTATAACGTCTGGCAATGTTCATATAAAATCAACAGCATATGATACAAACTGCTGAAACTAAATAAGAGGTGTAGATATGCAAAGAGAGATATGACAGTTGCTATGAAACATCCAGCATAAGAATGATGCAGAAATCTGCAGTAAACTATACAAGATAGTGATTGTGGAACTGTCATTATGCAATGCAATTGAGACACAGGCACTAAAATCCACGCATTACCTTTGCAGATAATCGATATTACTTCAGTCAAATCCCAAATGGACCATTAATTATAGCAATATGACACACGACCAGAAAGTTATTAGTCTCATAAGGAGGACCTTGCAGAATGCTGTATATGGTTCATGCAATACTTATAGGGGTCGGTGGGGATATGGTGATTGGATGTTGGAAGAACAAAAAAAAAAAGGGGGTCACCTAACCCAGGCCACGCCATGGTTGTAGGTGGATAACACACAATGGTAGCGAGACATCGCAGATACATGAATAAATCTTATAGGAAGGAAGATATCAATAAGACCATCTATTTCAAAGTCTGTGTTAGCACAGCACACGGATTCTTCATTGGCTCCATTTGTAGTAATCAATATCTTAGGGCCATGAAACCATAAGATGATTCACTTGTCAAGGGAATGCTCTGGTCTTGGCATGCAACACCGGCTGCTACATTCATTGAACTATAATGACATATGGCAATCCAAAATCTCACCATGAAGATAGCACACAACACCCTTTTATCATCAGCAATTATAGGATTTACAATGAACCAACAATAAACGTTGAGCTAATGTGTACGTTACTGCACTTGGCTCAAAGTTAAGGACATGCTACAGACATGCTGATGAAACCAGTGATGCGGTAAGGTATAAAACAAGGTAAAAATGCAGGAAATCAGTAAACCCATAAAGTGAATGTAAACAGAGAGGATATGAATTGTTGTGCACAGGTTAAATACACTGTTTGCTGTACGATACACCCCTGTGGGTATCGTTTGATGTGATGAAATGTTTATACCCATTAAAGCTGGAGGAACATGTAAACATTGATAAAATGCAGAACATTTGGCCAATGCTAAGGTCAAGATGGAACACATATAAAATGATGGGGAGGGAGTAAAAAAAAAAAAAAAACCATTTGATTTGAAAAAGAAAAGGTTAAAGCCAAGGAACTGCCATTTGAAAATCTCAGTATGCACAAGGATCGACTAAAACCCACATGTAGAACAAGAAACCCAAAAGAAAGAAAAAAAAAACTGGGAGGAGAAAATGATGATTCAGTGAAAATCGGTTTTGACTCTAGATCGAGGATGCTATTACGAAGCATCATCGACTCTTGATTTATGCACTAACCTTGAATGTAAATCTCATTAAACATGACAATGGATTTACATATGTATGGGATGAGTGTGATAAGCAAACCACCAAATCGTAAACATCAA
This sequence comes from Nuphar pumila, assembly GCF_984573655.1. Taxonomy (NCBI): domain Eukaryota; kingdom Viridiplantae; phylum Streptophyta; class Magnoliopsida; order Nymphaeales; family Nymphaeaceae; genus Nuphar; species Nuphar pumila. The sequence goes on along the minus strand of NW_028323238.1, from coordinate 63,961 downwards.
CTATATTTCTCACCTAATCGCTCAGATCGAATGCTCTTTGCTGGTGCTTCTTGGAAACCCTTTGCTGGAAAACGAGAAACGATGTCCAGGGCTGATTGCAAGAAGGTAATGTAAATCCTTGAGTTGGCAGATGCTTAAGACGCGCTTCTCACAGGGTGAGTTGAATCTCCTGCTGGCCGGACTGAAGATGGCCGGTCTTCTCTTTTGCAAGTGAGGGGTTGCAGTCGGCCTCCTGCCAATTGATGGGTTGAAGAAGATGAGAGCAGGCACTCCTTGAGCGAGAGATGGCTGTGGTTCAATGAGATCCCCCCTTGCTGGGCCTCCCTCTTTCTTTAATAGCCGACCCTTCTAAAACCCCTCCTTTTTCCCCTCTTTTTAGCCGAGCTTGATAGCTTTCAACAAACAAACTTTCAAAAATTTTTGAAATCCTCTTGAAAAGGGGGGTCGCCGTTTTGAGAGGGGGCGACTCCTATTCTTCAGCAGGCATTTGAAGCTTAGGTAAGGTGAAATTTTTTGGTAGGGTTTTCACGGTGGCTCCCTCTTGGGGCTGAAAAGTAATAAAGTAAAAAAAAAATGAATTTTGTTGTGGTGGTGCCACCTCTTTTGAGAAAACAAACTTTTGCCTTTCTTGGCAAGAAGCCTTAGTGGGGTGCCACCTACGTGGGCCCACTAAGTATTTTATAAAAATTTAAATCAAAATAAAAGGATTTTATAAATCGGTGCCACTTTTGAGTGGGCACTATTTTGGAAATAAGGGAAATTTCGAGAATTTGAGTGTGACACCACCTCGAGGCGGGTCCTCCGTCCTTTATTTGAAATAAGAGCCAAATGAGATATTTTGGAATTTTCACAATAATAGGCTAGTTTTGGAAAACATGAAGCCAAATTTGGCTTGATTTCAAAAGTTTGAAAGAAAATGGCTCTTCGGGGCGAGATTTTGAAAGAAGTAGGGAAATTCTGAGTCTTTTTGTAAAAATTTGAAATAGGATCTTATGAATTTTGAAATTGTGTCCCCTTCTTTCCAACTGGCGAAATTCTGAAATGTCAAAACCATCCAGATTGTTTTCTTGAGAAACTTTTCGTAATTCAGGGTCCTGGGGGTAAAATGAGAAGAATTGATAATTTTTAAAACCCAGGGTTTTGAAATCACTTTTGAAAAGTTTTAAAATCAAATCTGGATTGGCAATTTCGGAAAATCAGGAGTTCTAGATCTCAAAATGACATGCTGTGCAGTGAAATGATATGAAATGCTTGTGCAATACTATGCGAAAGATATGTTCTACAAAGTTGCCATTCTGAACTTGAATTTGAAAATTTTGACTTTTGGTTAAGCATGAGATTTTGAGAATTTGCAATTTGAGGGTGCCTCTGAGTCTAAATGGAGAAGTCTTGAGACTCGAGAATGGAATTTAGGACTCTCTGCAAGGTTCCATCTTGGAAAATGACCATTTTGCCCTTCCTTGGTTCTGGAGAACCGAAATGTGATGCTTGGTGGAAATGTCAAGAAGGTGGGTGAAAATTTGGGGTGTTTACACTTAGGCAAAGACGGGTAGGGTTGAATTTAAGGCATTAGCATATGCCTTTCTCATATAGATCTTCATAATACGTATGCATACATTTCCTCCTTAACATAAGGCCCACCATATGCCTTTTTCATCTTAGGTAGAATATTTCTGCATACATCTTCTTCATTAGAATAGGTATGACCACCTGATTTTATGTTTTGGATATAGTGTTTCTCATACTTTGCATTTCTGCCTTATGCTGATCCTGTTTTGCATGGAATGTAAAAAAAAAAAAAAATGTCATCTCCTTTCTTAAACTTAGGATTTGTAATCTCAATTCATGTATTGTAATAGCTAGATATAATGAGAAACACTTACATTTCCTATTTTTAGATAGAATGAATGGGCATTGTAAATATCATGAATTACTTGTTTTTCATGCATCTTTTTCTTTATTTCTCAAATTCTCACAAATGGGAACACGAATGGCATGCGCACCATTTCGTAAGAGGTAAGTTAATCCTAAGTTGATGATTTGCATCAACGGCCATAGTCGGGATGTAAACAAGACTTAGGATTTTTATCTTTCATGAAATAACACTGGATCCGTTCTCAAAATTCATCATATTTTCCTTAAATATTTTCTTCTTTTATCAGAATTTAACTTAAAATTAACTCAAAATATATACCAATGGCCATAGTCAGGGTATATTGAGAGTTCATTTCATTTTAAATTCTATAAAAGCACCAAATGTATTTCATTCTTCTCTTGAATCTAAATACAGATTATTATATAATACATTCAATGACCATAGTCAAGGATGTATTATATCTTCAATCTTATTTTAATTCATCTAAAGAATGGAATAGCTCTTCAAAATCCAATTTCAAATTCTTCAAATTCATTCATCATTTAGGATAGAATTACATCATATTTTCAAAAATTCATTTTTCAAAAACTCCAAGTAATGTAAATATTTTCCTCAATCTATCTTCAATCCTTATCAAATCCGATTCATCCTTTCATTTTTCAAAATTCTATTCTATTTTTCAAAATTCTATTCTATTTTTCAATCTCAAAGTTCAATTTAACTTTGAGATTTCAAATTCATTTCATATTTAAATTCAAATCAGATTTCAAAATTCAAATTTGACTCTGAAATTCCAAATTCATTTAAAACTCCAACTCAAAGTTCAATTTAACTTTGAGATTCTTGATTCATTTTCTAAAATTCAAATTCAAAATTCAAAGTCCAATTTGACTTTGAAATTCATTTGTATATTCAAATTCAAAATCTCATTTTTTAAGTTCAATTCAAACTTGAAAATTCTTGATTCATCTTCTGAATTTAACAAACTCCAAATACATTTTAGGATCCAGGATTCAACATTCATATCGGATCTCAGACTTAGACCCAAATCCATCTTGGGATCTAGAGTCCAATTTTACTTTGGATCACAGACTTCAGATCCAAAATCCATTCTAGGATCCAGAACCCAGTTCTATTTTTGGATCTCAAACTTCAGATCCACTCCATTCTAGGATCCAGAATCCAATTTCACCTTGGATCTCAGACTTTAGATCCAAATTCATGTTAGGATCCAGAATCCAATTCCACTTTGGATCTCAGACTTCAAATCCAAACCCATTTTAGGATCCAGAATTCAATTCCATCTTGGATCTCAGATCCAAAATCCATTTCAAATTTCGGATCCAATTTCGATTTCAGATTCAAAGATCCAGACTTTGGATTCGAATTCCATCTTGAAATCCAAATTTCAGATCAAGTTCTATTTTTCAAATCCAACTTTCAAAACCAATTCCATTTCATTTCCAGATTTCAAATCTAAATCCGCTTACAGATCATATCTGGATTTCTTAAATTCATTTTTTTTCATCATTTGGATTTCTCAGATCCATTCTAAATTTCAAACTTCAAAATCTAAATTCAATTCCGTCTCAAGTATTCACTTCCTTTCCTAAATTCAAGTTCAAATTCAAAGTCCACTTCTGACTCTTGAAACTTCATTTCCTTTCATTTCAAAGCTTCGAATCATTCTCTTTCCAAAAATCAAGATTTATTCTTCCAAACTCTGATTTACTTCAAAGACTTAGAACTTCTCTGATCTGTCTCAAAGTTCTAAGTTAGATTCAAACCATTTCTTCCCTCCATTATTGAATCCATCTCAGAATACTTGGAAAATTTTTAAAACATCTTTTCAAAAAGAGCATACATCCATGCATTACAAAAGCATGATTCTTTGTGCATTTAGATCTTTAGGATAAATTCTTAGATAATATTTAGGCAAAGCAAAAGGCATAGATTTGATCCTTGGTTTGATTACCCCTGGTAAAGGCGCCAGGAACGATCGAACCTCGTACCGACGAGCGAATCCCGTCTCTCCATTTTTTCCGCAAATTTTCAAACGGAGGCGAGTTAAATTTCTAAATATTTTTCAAATCAAGGTCAAGTGAGACCGCGCAAAAGAGTTCCTCTTCTCTCTTTCTTTCTTTCTTTTCTCTTCTCTCTTTCTTTTTCTTTCTTTTATTTTTCTCCCTTCAAAAAGGAGGAAAATAGAGGTTAGAAAAGGAAAAAGAGAAGGAAGAGAGAGAAACCACAAGAGAGGAAAATTTTTGCGATGATCACACCAGCCTGACACCACTTCTGAGGAATCAGAATCAGCTAAGGAAGAATCAGAAGAGGAAGAACAGTTTGTTTACCATCAGAATCCTCCGCCGCAGTTTGTAAAGACCACTGCAGAACCCGAATCAATAAACAAACCTATTCCGGCTAATGATCTGATGCAAGAGCAGATGAAAGAAATGAATCGGGCCATCAAGGATATTCAGGCCAAAAGCAAAGGCAAGCAGACTTACTCTGGTGAAGATTTTTACAATGGCCTAGATGGGGACGACAATCTGAAAAATCTCCCTCGCAAGTTCCTCAAGTTTGACGGAACAGGCAACCCTAAGGCTCATTTGACCACTTTCTATGCTGAGTGCGGCCGTTTCAGGAAAGACAATCGGGCGTTATTCATTTGCTTTTCTCGCAGCCTAGAAGGTGTAGCGGTCAGGTGATATGCATACCACATTAATCCTATCGAACTACGAGAGTTCGATAAAGTTGTTAATTTGTTCATCGAGCGCTTCATGTTCAATGTCGAAGTGTCACCAACCCTCAACCATCTGTACAATTTAAAACAGAATGAGAATGAGAAAGTCAGCAAATTCATTCACAGGTGGAGAAGCACCTGTAACAGAATGAAGGTTTCTATCCCAGAAGAGTACGCCCTGCAAATTATCTTGAACAACTTTGTTCAGCCCCTGAGGAACCTCATTTCTACATCGCCCGCCAAATCATTCATCAAGCTGATTGAGAGAGCTGAGTGACTCGAGACCGGATTGGACAATGGCCTGTATGAAGGATATCCTTTTGTCAGAGGGAATCCTGATCAAAAGAAGAAGGCACACGTCGCCTATTCTACAGAGTTTTCAGATCAGGGCAGTAGCTCTAATAGCAAGAGAAACCGCCGAAAAGACTCCGGACCCCCTAAGGCTGAAAGAACCAATTCGGCAGCTCAAAAAGGAAAATATGCAAAGCCGCAACCTGTCTAAGCAGCGCCACAGCCTGAAGCAAGGCAGTAAGAAAAACCAAAGCACAAGGGGTGGAGTTATGATCGGGAGTTCACGACTTTGGAACAATCCCGCGAGGACATCCTTGAGTACATGTTGTCCAAATGGGTGATCAAACTTCCCAAGGTCGCAGAGCCTCCAGTCGCTATGTGCAAATGGACTGACAAATTCTGCAAATTTCACCGGATTGTAGGGCATGACACAGAGCATTGTTTTGTCCTAAAGAACATCATTCATGACTGTATTGACAAGAACTTGTTAATCAAAGATGAAGAAGAACAGCCAAAAATTTTGTCCAAGCCATTTCCTAAACATTCAGCTTCAGTCATCACAGAGCAGGTGTTTTCTCTTCAAGGCAACATTCAACCATGTTTCAGTCAGGACATTCAGGATCAACACCAGGTCCTGGTCCTTCATCAAGCGCAGTCTTCTGCCAAGAGGGTGGATATTACTGCATTTTCCAGCAACAAAAAAACAACCAAGGAACCAGCCAGAGTAACGACAGAAATTGCCAAGCTAACTCCCAAGATTCTGAAGCGCTTTATCAAGGCAGCTTCAAAGAAAGAAGAGGCTTCAGGGTCAGTTCAGAAGCCAATTACTGCTTTATCCATAATTTCTATCCTGGATCTGACCCATGCTTCCCCAGAGCACTAGCAAGTGCTAGAAGACCTGCTCAGAAAGATCAAGGTCAAGCCTAGCACAACACCACAGGACATGGCTCAATCGTCAATCAGGTCATGACAAACGCACCAATCACTTTTTCTGATGAGGATTTGCCGAAGCCTCATTCATTTCACAACAATGCCTTATACATAGTGGTGCAAACCAGGGGCATGACAGTCCCTCATGTGCTAGTTGACGGGGGCAGCAGCCTAAATATCTGTCCAGAAATGACGGCTAAGGCATTGGGTCTTAAAGAAGAGGAATATACCCCAGATCCGATCACGATCTATGGTTTCGACAACCATGGGCAGACAACCAAGGGGAAGATATTTCTCAAAATCTTCATCAATTATTCAGTGCATATTGTCCTTTTCCACGTAGTGAATGTGCCACCTACGTACAATCTGTTGCTTGGGCGCACTTGGATCCACAATACCAATATTGTTCCTTCAACCCTTCATCAATGCATCAAATGGTCGAAAGGAGGCATGATCACCACGGTCCTAAGAGAGGATCCGGAAGAGCGACTTCCGCAGCCAATGATTCCCTGTCCTACTTTCACTGCCGACATCCCAAGCATCAGGGAAGTCGATGAAATCAATCTGAGTGAAAGTCTAGACTTGTTAAAGTTAAAACAGGTCCGACCAATAGAAAATGTGGCAGCAGTAACCCAGTGGTAGGGACCTCGCTTCTTCAAGTTAGGCAAGCGCCTTGATTGCAATTCACTCAAAGATCACCCTCTTTTCCCTCAGTTCTCAAAAACTAAGAGAGGGTTTGATCTTCTAATGAAACACGGTTATCAACCCTTCAGGGGCCTGGGCAGAAATAAAGACGGCATTCTGGAGCCGATCGTCCTCACTCGACAGGCTTGGGATTCACCGGTCAGTCATCCGACAGAAAGACCACCTTCGTCAAGGGAGCCAATGAAGAAGACAATGTCAGCGTTTTTTGCTTTCTCTTTTCTCTTTTAATATCATCTTGTAAGGGGCGAAGATCTGCCCCGTTTTCTTTTTTTCCTCCAACAATCATCTGTGAATATCAAAATTACTTAATCAATGAAAATTTTGTTTACTCTACTCATCTTGGTGTACACAAATTCTTTGTTTATATCCTTTGCTATGATTGTCATTCTTTGTTTCTATACAAAAGGCTATTTTTCAAACCTTTTATCCTTTTCTTAAAAACCTTCTCTGCGCTTTCAGGATTGCTTGAATCATGGCTCCTAAATCGCTCAAAAAACTCGTTATCAATACCAACTTCTCTCAAAATAAATCCAAACCGGACAGAATCTGCAAGGCAAAAGCAGAGGCAAAAGTCAGCAAGATAACGGGGCAGATCGAAGAGTTAGCAGAGTTCGACTCAGCGATTCAGGATTTGCAAGTATTCAGAAGCAAGATGAACCATCGTCGTTGGTTCAAGATCCAACAGAGAATGTCAACATCGGTACAGAAGACGATCCGAAAATCCTCAAAATTGGCTCCATCTTATGTTCAGATGAGAAGGAGAAACTCATCCATTTCCTCAAACAGCACCAAGAAGTCTTTGCTTGGACTTATGAGGATATGCCAAGCTTAGATCCCAAGCTGGTCGAGTATCGTCTTGTGCTTAAACCCGATTGCAAGCCAATCAAGCAGAAATTGAAAAAGATGGATCCCCGAGTAACACTGCAAGTTAAAGAAGGACTTGAAGAGTTGTTAAAAGCAGGATTCATCTGGACTATTGAATACCCAGACTGGTTGGTGAACATCGTGGCAGTTCCCAAAAAGAATGGCAAAGTCCGAATTTGCATTGATTTCAAAGATCTGAACAAAGCCACCCCAAAGGATGATTATCCACTCCCCAACATCGATCTTTTGATCGATAGCACGGCAGGCCATGCAATGTTTTCCTTTATGAATGGATACTCAGGCTACAATCAGATAAATTGGCCGCTCGTGACCAATCCAAAACTTCTTTTACCACGCCTTGGGGTACATTTTGCTATACAGTCATGTCGTTTGGGCTCAAGAATGCTAAGGCGACCTATCAGAGAGCAATGGCAGTTATTTTCCACGATCAGATGCACAAGAACATTGATTCCTATGTGGATGACATTTTGGTCAAGTCAAAAGAGGGAGAGGATCATCTTGATGCTCTCGGCCAAGTCTTTGAAAGACTTATCCTCTACATGTTGAGACTCAACCCACAGAAATGTGTCTTCAGAGTAGAATCAGGCAAGCTGTTAGGCTATATGATCAGCAAGAAGGGCATAGAGGTGGATCCTGCCAAGGCAAAGGCAATCATTGATATGCCGCCTCCCACCAATCTGAAAAAACTAGGTAGCCTTCAGGGTCGCATTTAGTCGATTTGGTGCTTCATCTCCAATTTGTCCATGAGATGTGAACCCTTCAATCACTTGTTGAGAAAAGAAGTGAAATTTGATTGGGGACCAGAATGTCAGCTCTCATTTGAGCGCATCAAGCAGTATCTTCTCAATCCACCTGTTCTGAAGCCATCAGAACTCGAAAAGTCACTCCTTTTATATATTTCCGTCAACCATAATGCTTGTGGCGGATTTCTTGCGCAATATGAGGAAGGCAGCCGGATAGAGCATGCCATCTACTACATCTACAAGACCTTTATCGATTATGAGAAAAGATACTCTCAGATGGAGAAGACATGTCTAGCCTTAGTATGGATGTGCCAAAAGCTGAGGCATTATCTGTTAGCATCAGAAATCAAAATTCTATCAAGACTTAATCCTCTCAAGTACATCCCTGAGCAACCTTTTCTTACTGGGAGGGTCGCAAAATGGCAAGTCCTCCTGATGCAATACGACTTGGAATATTTATCTCAGAAGTCAGCCAAGGGTCAGTCCATCGCAGATCAGTTGACAGATTTCCCGTTGACAGAAGAAATCAAAGCGGAAGATGATTTTCCTGATGATCGTATCTGCAGCGTTCAGGAGTCCTCAGTTTGGACCCTATTCTTTGATGCTGCCAGAAACATGTCCGGTATAGGGATTGGGATCTTGTTGATTACTCCCGAAAAGGAGATTCTCCCTTATTCCCTCAAGCTCAACTTCCAATGTACTCACAATATGGCCGAGTATGAAGCTCTAATACAAGGCATCAAGATTTTGCAGGACTTTGATGTCAAGAGAGTACACGCCTTCGGCGACTCATTGCTTGTTGTCAGTCAAGTTAATGCTGAATGGCAAGTCAAGGATTCCAAGTTGATTCCCTATCAGAAGATTGCCTTGGCTCTCATAGGCAACTTTGAAGAATTTCAGCTCAATCATATCAAGAGGGAATACAACCATATAGCCGATGGTTTGGCCTGTCTTGGCTCTATCTTATCGTTCAAAGACAGTGAATCCTGTCATTCCTTCGAAATCGGCAGACTTGATCAACCTGCCTACATTCCAGTTGAACAAGTGAACCAAGTCACTCAGAAAGAGAAGCCTTGGTACCAAGGCATCAAAAGCTTTATCGAAACTGATGAATTTCCATCAGAAATGCCAAGAAAGGAGCAACACGCGATTCAGCGCATGTCATCCCGTTATTTCATCCTTGCCAATACTCTCTATCATCGTGGGTTCAGCTCTGAGTACGTCAGATGCTTAGACAAGGATGAAGCCATGGAAGTTGTCCAAGAGGCACACGAGAGAATTTGTGGTGGTCACGTCGACCACCAAATGCTCGTCAAGCAGATTATCCGAGCTGGGTATTACTGGAAAACCATGCAGCAAGATTCCCATCAATTTGTAAGGAAGTGCATCAAAAGTCAAATGCACGCCATTCATGCGTCAGCCGCATATTTGCAATCTGTAGTTTCTCCTTGGCCCTTTTCAATGTCGGCCTTTGACGTGGTTGGTTCGATCACTGCTTCGGCTTCTAATGGCCATAAATATTTCCTCGCAGCTACAGAATACTTCACCAAATGGGTTGAAGTCGTGACTCTGCGAACAGTAGAAGGCCGACATGTGGTTTCTTTTATCCATAAGAATCTTCTCTGCCGCTTCGGCGTCCCACATGATATCGTGTCAGACAATGGCAGCCATTTCAAGAATGAGAGGATGAAGACCTTCTGCTCAAAGTTCAGGATTCATCACCACTTCTCAGCTCCTTTTTATCCTCAAGGAAATGGCTAGGCAAGGGCCACCAACAAGATTTTAATCTGCATTCTCGAAAGAACTATGGAAATGGGCCGCGATTGGCACGAAAAGATGCATGATGCACTCTGGGCGTACTGAACCACCATTCGGACCCCAACCAATGCTACTCCTTCGGAGCTTGTCTACGAGACTGAGGTAGTATTACCTCTCCACGTTCAGAAGCCCGCACTCAAGTTCGCATCACTCATTGAACTTCCGCTTGATTAGTATCAACAGCGGAGGTTGGTACAGCTTGATCTGTTAGATGAGAAAAGGCTCAAGGCGGCAGAGCACGCTCAGGCCTATCGTCAGAGGATAGCTTGACACTACGCCAAATAAGTTATTGAGAGAAGGTTCCGAGTCAATGATCTTGTGCTCAGATCGATAACTCATCTCAAGCATCGGCCACGGGGCAAGTGGTCGCCCAATTGGGAAGGCCCTTATGTGGTTCAGGAAGCGCTGCCTCGCAATTCCTATCGCCTGATCAACGCAGACGGGGTGGAACTGCCAGATCCTATCAATGCTCTGTATTTAAAGAGATTTTACACTTGAATTGTTCATCATAGCCTTTTGTACTCTTCAAAAGTCTCTTTCAATAAAGCAATAATCTTCTATTTAATTCTCACATTCTTCTACCCTGATACTAGGGCATTTTTGTTTTTTATCTATACTTATACTTCTTCTTCATATGCAGGCTGGATCAGACTAATCTTTTTCTAAAAATCTTATCAACTTTTCTGTTAATCTTGTTATCTTTATTAAATTGCATTGATTTCATTCTTCAATTAATCAAGTTTTCATCAATTTATTGTCAATTTTATCAATTTTTGTCAAGTTTTATCGATTTTACTAAATTTTATCAATCTTATTAAACCCTGTCAGGTTAAGGGATAAACCTGATGCCTCATTTCAATGAGGTATTTTCCCTTTCAGGTTAAGGGATAAAACTTGAACCTCGTCCCGCGAGGCCCTTTATTTTTCTTTCGAGACAGAGGATAATCTTAAATTCTCCTATCATCAATTTCTCCTAAAATTTCTAAATCTTTATTGTCAATACCATTAATTTATCAATCCTTTTGTCCTTTATCCATTTCTATCAATCTTTTTCAATTTTGCCAAATTCTCTTCAGGATCAGGGATAATCCCGGAAACCGTCCTGAATAAAATTCAGATCTTAGGCCATCTTGGATCAAGGACCTTGAATAAGTTTCTCATCCTCATCGTCGGAATCTATTCATGCTTTTCGTCTAAAAATTCGACCTTTGGATAGGATTTATTTCCTTCCCATCTGAGTTCTGACTCAGTCTTTGCTTTCATTTTATCCTTTATTTTTGGAAGATCCGTGTTCCGACTCGGGTTTTCCCCTTTTTATCTTTCGGCTGAAACTCCGGGTTCCGACTCGGACTCCCTTTTTTATCCAATGCTCGTGTTAAAACCAATTCTTATGTCAAGAATTCGAGTTCTCAAACTCGAGTCTCATTCATTTTTTTTATTCCAAAAAAACGGGTTCCGACTCGGATTTTCCCCTTTTGTATACCCTTATTTTTTGAAACTCCGGGTTCCGACTCGAACTTTCTTTTAGATCCAATGCTCGTCTTGGAACCAATTGCTATGTCGAGAATTTGAGTCCTCAAACTCGATTCTCATTCATTCTTTTATTTTTGAAAAAACAGGTTTCGACTCAGATTTTCCCTTTTATATATTTATTTCTAAAAAAACTGAGTTCCGACTCAGACTTCCTTTTGGATCCAATGCTCGTATTGGAACCAATTGCTACGTAGAGAATTCGAGTCCTCAAACTTGATTCTCATTCATTCTTTTATTTTTGAAAAAACGGGTTCCGACTCGGATTTTCCCTTTTATATATTTATTTCTGAAAAACCGGGTTCCGACTCGGACTTCATTTTGGATACAATGCTCGTATTGGAACCAATTGCTATGTCGAGAATTCGAGTTCTCAAACTCGATTCTCATTCATTCTTTTATTTTTGAAAAACCGGGTTCCGACTCGGATTTTCCCTTTTATATATTTATTTCCGAAAAACTGGGTTCCGACTCAGACTTCTTTTTGGATCCAATGCTCGTATTGGAACCAATCGCCACGTCAAGAATTCGAGTTCTCAAACTCGATCCTCATTCACTCTTTTATTTTGAAAAAACGGGTTCCAACTCAGATTTTTCCTTTTGTGTATTCTTATTTCTGAAGTTCCGGGTTCCGACTCGGACTTCCTTTTGGATCCAATGCTCGTATTGGAACCAATTGCTGCATCAAGAATGTGAGTTCTCAAACTCGATTCTCACTCATTCTTTTATTTTGAAAAACCTGGTTTCAACTCAGATTTTTGCTTTTTGTATATTTTTATTTTCTCGAGTTCCGACTCGAATTTCCTCTGTTGATCTAATGCTCGTATTGGACCAAAATTTCTCCTTGTTTTTCCTTTCAGGTTAAGGGACAAAACCTGAACTTCCCCTTTAGGATAAGGGACAATCCTAAAACACCGACAATCATTCTCGATCAATTCTCAAATATCTTCGAATGTCGGTCTCTTTCTCAACTCTCCGTGGGAAACTCAGTGCTCGTGCTGGTGTGCAATTTCGAAAACCCAGTGCTCGTGCTGCTGTGCATTTTCGAAACCTAGCACTCATACTGGGGCATTTTTCGAAATCCAGTGTTCGCGCTGGTATGTTTTTCAAAACCTAGTGCTCGTGCTGGTACCTTTCTAAATCCAGTGTGTGAACACCCCAAATTTTTCAAACTTTTGTAAAAATGACCATTTTTGCCCCTAACCCCATTTTCTGAGAAAATCAAGTCATTTCTTCAGATTCTCTGGATTAAATTCCACATGGATATATTCAAAATCAATTCTGGACCCGAATCCAGTGCTTTAAGTCCATATTTCTTCAAAATCCGGATCCAAATGTATTTTCTGAAGAAATTTTCTTAAAATAGCTTTTAAATTCTCAGAAAAATTCCCTTTTGTTATTATTTTGCAAAAACACAAAAAAAAATAGTTTTAACCTTTGTTTTCTCACAAACTTTAGGATTTTATTCTAAAAATACAAAAAAAAATTGAAAAATAAAACAAAAACCAAAAAAATGGAAAATTTCAGGAAAAATGGATGAGATTAAACTTTTTAAAAGCCGATTTTTGCTAAAAAAATCACTTTTAAAACCATGTTTATGAATTTTTTTTTTTTTTTTAAGGGAGCCTCTTTTAGGAAATATCACAAAAATTCCAACAACCCGCTCCCGCGCTTCCTTCTTCTCCTCTCTCCATCTTCCATCTTCAAACGGCCATCGTCGTTTTCCACCCTCAATCCTCAACAAATTTTCTTCCCGAACTCTCCATTTCCCCTTTAAAAAGCGCCCTCCAAGCTTCTTTAGGGCATCCATTTTTTTTTTTATCTGCGTTCACGCATCCATCAAACTCATCTCTTACAATCCATGAATTTCATCTAGCTTTTCATCGATATTCCCTCTGATCGACACCTCTTCTGAGGAAGATACCCATTACAATCCGACCATCATTGAGGATAAGAGGAAGAATCCCTCTGCAAATTATTCTTCCTACAGTCGCCCGTAAGGAATTCAATTATCTGCAAACAAGAGGTCGAACGGTCCGCAACATCCAGGAGGTGTTGCTTCTCCCTTCCTAAGTTCCTGCTTCAACTAAAAAAAAAAGAGAAATCTGGTAAGCATCGACTCTTTTTCCTTTTTTTTTTATTTTCAATTTCATCTGATAGTAATGTTTGCATTTTATTATTATTTTTCTTCATTTCTTCTTCTTTAATTTCCCCTCTTTCTTTCCGTTGCTTATGATTTTTTTTTTATCGGTTCTTCTTGTTCATGGCCTCGTTAGAGCATTCTTGGAAGCATCGGGTTGCCTATAGCATCCTCGATACTCCTCTGTGCAACATCAATGGAACCATTGTGTTCCAACAAGTTTTCTTTTATGTTTTACATTTTAGTATATTGCTCCTTGATTTCTCGTTTGTATATGTTATTCCCTGTTTTGGTTCAATCTCATATATTCTGTACTACAAATTCTCTTTTGGGGTCACTGCATCATGGCATTTTACAGTATCTTAGCTCCCATCATCCTCCTGGGAATTGCAAATCACCTTGACTCTTCTTTTTCAATCTTGGTTCTACCTTTAGATTTCCATTTATATTTGATTTCCATGTTTGATTATATCTGATTGCCCTGCTAACTGTAATATCATTCATATTATTTATCATGTTCTCGTTGAGCATCTGTTTCATCGCCCTGGACTAGCTTTGCTTCTCCATCTCTTGGCGTTTCGGTGATTTTCATAACCATCAATGTGGTTCATAGTTCAATAGCCAAGGTTAATCCTATTTGTTTTTCTCTTTTCGGAATGCACAGTTCGATCTGCTGGGCAGGAATCACCTTGAACCAATAGATATTGGTTCATGTTCCATACATTTCATATCAGCACATATTTCTGGGTTGACATTCATCACCAGTTTTTGTTTGAATCGGTCATGCTCTTCCATGGGAAAATAGACTGTAAAAGGGCTCTTCCACCTCTGAAAGATATTAGTTCTTATTACAACGTTATTGCAGTGATACTGGTGTGTGTTGTAACCAGTCAGACACCTCTGGCCCCTGGTCCTGTTCAGTTACTTCCTTTAAAAAAAAAATGATGTGTTAAAAGGTGGAAGAAACTAAGTGATTGGTCTTTGCCTCAAATGCCTCTCAGAGGCATTATAAAACCGTTGCTGGGTTACCATCCACAAATAAAGAATATATCCTTGGAGATGCATCTCAACGAGGGTAGAGAAGTACCTCTAGTTGAGACCGATCGGCTTGAGGAGCATAACATTGAGAGGCTTTCTTCTTATATCCTTGGAGTTACTTAATCCATTATTGCCATGATGATGATTCTCATCATCTGACATTAGCTGGACTAACTGAAATGATTTCCATAATTTTTTTTTTTTTTTTTTATGCTAACAGGTCATCTGATAAGATAGAAAACCCAATATCTTCTAAATTTCCTGTTCATTGGCCTACATGATACAGAGTGTGCTAGGGGTCTTAAGTGGTGCTGATTAGGGGGTTGGTTGTATACCAAATGCCTGTAAGAGGGATTGAGTTTCACACTAAGGAATCCCCGCACGCCATTATGAAGTTGGCAGATGGGTCATCAGCGTCTCATCTAGACAATCTTGAGCTACAATCATGAAAAATACTGGAAATACCTACACAGGGGAGAGATGGAGCACCTATAATTCTTCGTTGACAAGTACACCATATCAATCTTGCTGATAAAACACATTCACTGTTTATCTCTGCAACATCCTCTTTACATTTCAGAATTAATCTATGTTGCTGAGATATATGCTGATAAAGCAATGGAAAAGTGTGATAAAACTCATGTGTATAGCAATCTCTGTATGTTCAACATGTGCTTCCACTCATATTGATGAAATTTCCACCTGTTTCTATTTTTTTTCTTTTTTTGCAAAATACCATAGCATCATTTTATACAATATTACTTCATTCTGTGTCAGACTACCTGAAATTTCTGTATATAGTTCTTTGTGTATGATCCCATGTCTATACTTTCATAGCATATATATAAGTTCCTGTACATTACTTCCTGTATTCCGCCAGCCATGTTATTTTTTTTTTTTTGTACACAATCCCCTTTCCTTTAGACTTCCAGCTGTCACTGGCTGGAGATAAGAAGAATACTACTTAAAGATAGTTCATACACAACCCCAGCCATACTATGTATAACACCTGCTGTGATATCCACATCAGTACCGGCACAGTCTATCTCACCATATCGTAACTTCCAACAATCCACCCATCAACATTAGTAAAGTCCCTGTTTGCAATATATATCCCTACAGCTGCTCCTGCGGCTTAGCCTACCCACTTACATTCCTTTGCACTTTTTTTTTTTATATATCTTTGCACACTCTCACTTCCCTGTAACAGTCATGTTCACCTTGCTATGAGCCCTTGACAATGGCTCACGATGGCTGCACCTCACAGCACTCATCCTTCACGAAACACTGTATTTGCTGGAGTATAAAAGTTGGTATTATATCAACTTAACACCTCTTCCAATTACCATCCATGGCAGTCACTTATTTTTAGCCCAGCTGCAACACTATCATCATACCATTGTCCCACCATTTATATCAGCCATTGCCTACACCTTTCAGCACTATATCTCCATGTAATCATCCACTCCTACACAATGCACATGCTGAATGATGTTTTCTTGCATTTTCTGCAAATATCACCTGCATGCATTCACCAATGTCACATGTATCATATCCCTTCAGCACCCAGCAGTGCTGCAGCTTCCTTTCATCTACCAAAAACAATCATCATTGCGATGATTTTTCTGCATCCACAGCAGCTCCCTGAGTTGCTGTAGTCTCATTGTTGTAAATCACAAATCAAACTTTCAGCAAACTCAGTTGGCTGTATAAGCATATTCTCATTTATCTACATTAAGCACGTGTTATATGTGATCCATATATATATATATATATATATATATATATATATATATATATATATATATATATATATATATATATATATATATATATATATATATATATATATATATATATGCACGTATGTATTTACATATATATGTCATTTTCCAATCCTTTTCATCATACATATCTTTTCACCATTTGATGTGATTTTCCTTCTTCTTCTTCTTTTTTTTTTTTTTATTATTATTATTATTACTAACCTGGTTGTTTTGCAGCAAATATGTGGATAAAGTTATCATTTGAAGTTGTAAAATTAATTTCACATGTTGTAATAGCTAGACTTGAATGAGAATTTACATTTCCTGCTTTAGGTAGAATGGATGAGCATTATAAACATTATAAATTGCTTGTTCTCATGCATTTTTCCTTCATTTCTCCAATTCTCACAATGGTGAAACACGAATGGCACGTGCACCATTTCGTAAGAGGTAATGGATGTTAAGTTGATGATCCACATCAATGGCCATAGTCAGGGTGTGGACAAAACTTAGCATTTTTATCTTTTACAAAATAACATTGGATCCACACTGGATCCATTTTCAAAATTCATCATATTTTTCCTAAAATATTTTACTCTTTTATCAGAATTTAACTTAAAATTAAACTCAAAATATATACCAATGGCCATAGTCAGGGTATATTGAGAGTTAATTTCATTTTAAATTCTATAAAAGCGCTAAAAATGTATTTTATTCTTCTTTTGAATTTAAATATAGATTGTCATATAATACATTCAATGTCCATAGTCAAGGATGTATTATATTTTCAATCTTATTTTAATTCATTTAAAGAATGAAATAGCTTTTCAAAGTCTAAATTCAAACTTATTCAAGTTCATTCGTCATATAGGGTAGAATTGCATCATATTTTTCAAAATTCTTTCAAAAATCCAAGTGATTTTGAACATCTTTTCTATTTTCTAAACCTATCTCAATTTCAAAGTCCAAATTTGACTTTGAAATTTCAAAATCATTTCCTATTCAAACTTCAAATTTCCAAACTCAATTCAAAACTCAATTTCAAAGTTCAATTTAACTTTGAAGTTTCTAAATTCATCTTCTGATTCTAAATCCAGTTTTTCTTCAAAATTTTGAATCAAAGTTAAGATTGACTTTGAATCTCAAAAACTCAAACCTTCTCAAAATTCAAATCTGGATCTTCAAAAACCCAGATCATCTTTAAAAGTCCTATTTTGGACTTCTCAAAACCCAAATCCAAAAATCAGATCCTAGTCTCAACTTGGATCCAGATTTCCAAGTATAGGACTCCATTACACTTTCGATCTCCAATCACGGATCCAAATTCCATTTAGGGTCTAAACCCTTATTTCACTTTGGATCTCCAATCACAGATCAAAATTCAGGATCCAGATCCTCATTCCCCTTTGGGTCTCAGATTCAGATCCAAACCCAATTCTTAGGATCCAGAATCCAACCCTACTTTGGGTCTCAGATTCAGATCCAAATTCCAATTCTTAGGATCCAGAACCCAATTCCACATTGGATCTCAGATTCAGATCCAAATTCCAATTCTTAGGATCCAGAACCCAATTCCACATTGGATCTCAGATTCAGATCCAAATTCCAATTCTTAGGATCCAGAACCCAATTCCACATTGGATCTCAGACTTTAAGATCCAAAATCCATTATAGGAACCAAAACCCAGTTCCACTTTGGATCTCAGACTTCAGATCTGAATTTCATCTTGGATTCTAAATCTTGAATCCAATTCCATTCAAAACTTCAGATACAACTCCATCTCAGATCCTCAATTCTTAAATCCAATTTCGTTCAGAATTTTAGATTCAAATCCCATTCTTCAAATTCCTTTAAATCCCCCACATTTCCTTCTAACTTCAAAACTTTCAAAGATAGAATTTAATTCCATTCCAAAAACTTAAGTCCAAATTTCTAATTCAAAATCCATTTATGACTTTAAAATTTCCTTTCTTCTCTTTTCCTCTTAATTTCAAGATCATTTTTTTCCAAATCCAGATTCATATTCCAAGCTCTTGAATATTCTAAAACTTAGAACTTTAATCTTAAGTTCTAAGTTAGAAATCATTTCTTCACTTTATCAGATTCATCTCAGAAACACTTGGAATTCTTTAAAATATTTTCAAAAAGAGCATACATCTTTGCATTTGCACAAGCATGATTCATTGTGCATCTAGACTTAGGATAAATACTTAGATAAATTCTTTGCAAAGCAAAAGGCATAAAATTCGACCCTTGGTTTGATTACCCCTGGTAACGGCGCCAGAAATTGTCGAATCTCGTACCGACGAGCGGATCCCGTCTCCCAGTTTTCCCGCAAATATTTTAAAACGGAGGCGAGTTATTTCAAATATTTTCAAAATTAAGGTCAAGTGAGACCCACAAAAGAATTCCTCTTCTCTTCTCTTCTCTTCTCTTCTCTTCTCTTCTCTTCTCTTCTCTTCTTTCTTTTCTCTTCTCTCTTTCTTTCCGTCTTTTATCTTTCTCCCTTCAAAAAGGAGGAAAATAAGAGGTTGGAAATGAGAAGAAAAGGAAGAGAGAGAATATTATGAGAGGAAAAATTTTGCGATGATCACAGGTTTGGCGACCGTGATGGGACCTTGTCTTCGTCCGGTTGGATCTATGCCTTTGCTTCGCTTTTATATAATCTAAGTCTTTATTCTAACATATGTCAGCAACATTTTCCATGCAAACCTTAGGATCCTAGACTTTGTCCTAAGCTGACATTATTTTCATATAGGATCTAAGTATGGTTTGGTAGGACCATATTGAGGAGATTATCCATGTTCACATTAGATTTAGGCCTTAAATACAACTCTCCTCAATTTCAGGGATTGAATGCAGACAATGTATGCAAGTGTATGCTTCTTTTCATTTAAATCTATCTCTTTAGGAGTTGCATTAGAGCCATCTGATTTCTTCATGTTGAACATGTTTTCAAAAACATCCCTTACCTATATTGTCCCGGTCTTCACGTTGCTGGGCTGTCTCACTAAACCATAGTTCGGGAGAGAGCCTCACAACTGAACCACTTATTTGGGTTCGCGCCCCCCTACCACGTACCTAAGGGCCATAGTCCGAGGTATATCGGTAGGTGCTCAAGGATGTTGGGAAGCCATTACCTTAGAACCGAAGAAATATTTCTATGCCACGTACTTCAAGCTTCGGCTTGGGTATATCGGCGTATCTTGATTGGAATCAGATGATCTGAACCCTAGAGTTAGGATTAAGGTCCTACAAGCCATTTCAAATATTGCATTTAGAGTCAACCTTTAGGGAGTGTTGTATGCGCATCCTTGTTTGTGCAGCTTTAAGTTGTATGATAATTCTCTTATTCTCTCATGTATGTATCAAACCCTTTTTTCAAAAACCCTGGGTGTATTATTCAAAACTTATCCTTATTTCCAAAAAACCCCAGGTATATATTTCTCTCTACCTACATTTTCTTTTAGATCAAATTTTCTTCAAAACCCTGGAAAATTCTTTTTTCCTCAATCTTTCAAAATTTCCAGGTTTGATTCTTTAAAAAGTCTATCCGTAAGTCCAGCATTCTATCTGACTCCCTTCCTCTTTTTGCCTCAGTATCACTCCGATGGCATCTGAATCTCCCGATACTATCTTTTCTTGGGATCATATCTTCTATCAAATAAGGGATGGAACCCCAGATCTGCGGGTCATCCAGTCTCGTACTTCCTTCCCACGGTGGTATTATTCTTGGTTCGCCACCTTCTCACGTATGTTCCTAGATGTGATCATCGCAAAAATTTTCCTCTCTTTATGGTTTCTCTCTCTTCCTTCTCTTTTCCTTTTCTAACCTCTATTTTCCTCCTTTTTGAAGGGAGAAGAATAAAAGAAAGAAAAGAGAAAAGAAAGAAAGAAAGAAGAGGAACTATTTTGTGCGGTCTCACTTGACCTTAATTTGAAAATATTTAGCAAATAACTCGCCTCCGTTTTTGAAAATATTGCGGGAAAATGGAGAGACAGGATTCGCTCGTCGGTACGAGGTTCGACCGTTCCTGGCGCCTTTATCAGGGGTAATCGAACCAAGGATCGAATCTATGCCTTTTGCTTTGCCTAAATATAATCTAAGAATTTAATCTAA
The DNA here is from genome assembly GCF_984573655.1 of Nuphar pumila. Taxonomy (NCBI): domain Eukaryota; kingdom Viridiplantae; phylum Streptophyta; class Magnoliopsida; order Nymphaeales; family Nymphaeaceae; genus Nuphar; species Nuphar pumila. Next base: position 43,375 of record NW_028323238.1, on the reverse strand, counting down.
CTCTAAATGCACAAAGAATCATGCTTGTGCAATGCAAGAATGTATGCTCTTTTGAAAATTGATTTAGAAATTTCCAAGTATTCTGAGATGAACTTGGTAAAGGAGTGAAGAAATGATTTAATTTAACTTAGAACTTGAGATAGATCAGAGGAGTTCTAAGCTTTTGAAGTAAATCAGGATTTGGAAGGATAAATGAAAAAGAATGACTTGAAGCTTTGAAATGAAAGGAAATGAAGTTTCAAAGTCAAAAAATGGACTTTGAATTTGAATTTGAATTTAGGAAAAGGAAATATATACTTGAGATGGAATTAAATTTGGATTTTTAAGTTTGGAATGGATCTGAGATAATCAAATGGTATTTAAGAATAAAAATGGATTTAGGGAGTTTTGGAGGAGATCTGAAAATGGAATTGGATTTGAAATCTAGAATTGGGAATGGAATTGGATCTAAAGATGGATTTAAAATCTGAAATCTGAGATCTGATGTAAAATTTGATTCTGGATCCTAAGATGGATTTTGGATCTGAAGTCTGAGATCCAAAGTATGATTGGATTCCGGGCCCTAAAAGGGATTTGGATCTGAAGTCTGAGATCCAAGGTGGAATTGGGTTCTGGATCCTAAGATGAATTTGGATCTGAAGTCTGAGATCCAAAGTGGCATTGGATTCTGGATCCTGAAATAGAATTGGATCTAGATTCTGAGATCCAATGTAGAGTTGGGCTCTGGATCCTAAAAATGGAATCGAATTTGGAGTCTGAGATCCAAATGTGAAATTGGATTCTGGATCTTATAAAGAAATTGGATCTGAAGTCTGAGATCCGATATGAGTGTTGAATCCTAGATCCTAAAAATGGATTTGGAGTTAGATTCAGAAGATGAATCAAGAATTTCTAAGTCTGATTTGAATTTGGGAAAAGGAATTTTAGAAATTGAATCTTGAATATACAGATGAATTTCAAAGTCTTTGAATTTTGGAATTTAGAAGATGAGTCAAGAATCTCAAAGTTAAATTGAACTTTGAGTTTGATTGGAGTTTTGAATATAAACTGAATTTAGAATTTGAAATACAAGATGATTCTGAAGCTTCAAAGTCAAATGGGACCTTGAAATTGAATTTTTGAATCCTTTTGAGAAATAAAGCTGAATTTGAATTTTATGAATAGGATTTGATCTGAGAAATGAGGAAAAGAATCACTTGGTTTTATAAAAAAAGAATTTTGAAAATATGATGCAATTCTATATTAAATGATGAATGAATTTTGAAGAATTTGGATTTTGAAAAGCTATTTCATTCTTTAGATGAATTAAAAATAAGATTGAAGATGTAATACATCCTTGACTATGGTCATTGAATGTATTACATAATAATCTATATTTAAATTCAGGTGAATAATAAAATACATTTGGTGCTTTTATAGAATTTAAAATGAAATTAATTCTCAATATACCCTGACTATGGCCATTGGTATATATTTTGAATTAATTTTAAGTTAAATTCTGATAAAAGAAGAAGATATTTAAGGAAAATATGAAGAATTTTGAAAACGGGTGTTATTTCGTAAAAGATAAAAATACTAAGTTTTGTCCACACCCTGACTATGGCCATTGATATGGATCATCAACTTAGGATTAATTTACCTCTTACGAAATGGTGCACGTGCCATTCGTGTTTCACCAATGTGAGATTTTGAGAAATAAAGGAAAAATGCATGAAGAACAAGTAATTCATGATATTTACAATGCTCATTCATTCTATCTAAAACAGGAAATGTAAATTGTCATTAAGATCTAACTATTACAATACACCAAAGTTGAAAATACAACTCCCAAATGATGACTTTTTCCCCATATTCCCTGCAAAACACTTGGTTAGCATGAAAAATCGAAGAGAAATGGCTTATACCATGTGGATATCTACAAAATGTTCATATGAATGATGGAAAGATAGAGGGAATGATATATATGCTTATACATGTATATAGATACGCATGCATGTGTCATATATTATAGGTATATATATACATGTATATATATGTATGACAGAGGAGATGAAATAATGAGTTGTAAGTAGTGGCTAAGGATGAAGTTGTGAAGTGGAAGTGGACAAAATCTATAGCAGTGGTGACAAGGGATGAATGTAGGTGTAATGAATAGCGGTGAGCTGTAATATGAGTGAATAATGTTAGCTGCAGCAATAATTGTGTTGCTGTATCAGCACTGGTAGGGAAACAAGGATGGAAGCATATACAAGGGGAGGACTTGGTTGATGCAAGTGGCTGTTGTATAATGACGAAGATGATGCAACAGTGTAGGTGGTTTTAAGTGAAGGTGACAGGTGATGTGCAACAATGGCATGTGTTGGGAGTGTGTGAAGAAGATTGCTGGAGATATGAATAATATATTTGGTGGATGGTGACTATGGATATTATATTATAAGTACAGGGGAAATATGAATTATTCTTAGCAATCTCACAAAGGGGCTTTAATATCATTAGCAAGTTGAAGATATGGGGCGAAAATGGGAGATGGTGGTACACGAGTGAGACTGCTAGGTCAACAGGGTACTGCTATAGTAATGGAAGTCTGGATTGTGAATATTAAACAGTGGATGGGAAAGAAGCCATGTAAGGTAAGACAATGGTTCCTATAATAACAGCAGTTGGTAAGCACTTTGGTGAAGGGTGGCTGGAAGAGGATGATGGTGGAAGGAAAGGGATGGCTAGCAAATGGCGATGAGCCTTAGGGGGGGGGGGGGGTAACTTAACACAAGATTTGACCCGCAGCAGCCATTCCAGGAGTTTTGCAGCAACTTGTGGATGAATGCCAGGAGAAAGAAGAAAAAAAAAAATGCACACAATACAAAGGACCTCCAATTAGCCCAACATTGATCCTTATCATAACTCTTTTCTTTTGCAGCACTAAGGAATGGAACTTTAAAATTTGCTTTGCTGATCCTCTTAGAATATCCCTTTAGTGATGGTGCTTTGTTTGGCTCTACAAAGTGAGCTTCTGTATACTCAGCTTAGTACACCGCAACAAGCTGCAAACCTGGGGGTTCAAGCTGCCTTCAAGAGATGGATAGTAGCTGATTCCAAGTCCTGCAATGGTGGACTTAGCAGGAAGTGGCTGGGACTTTATTGTAATGAGTGATATGTATGCCATAACTGAATACTAAAAAAAGAAAAAAAAAGAAAAAGCACAGATGCATCAGAAGAGAGAGAATGAATAAAAATGCATGTATGTCATGGATGAATGAGAAGATAGGAGTAAAAGAAATATGTTACAAAGTATGGATGATAACAAAATGTCAATAATATTAAATTTTTGAAGCAAAATATTATGGTGTGAAAAGCCTCCCAGTTATGGACATGAACCTAAAGCATTTCATTTGAGATTAGAATTACCTGAGTGACCATGACACTTTAACAGCAACGATGGAATGCCATTATCTTATAGGGATTCTACCAATAACCGGGATTCTACCAATAACCAGCTTTTTGCAGGAAATTTCATTTTGCAGATGCTACAGTGCAGAGTTTTGCAGAGGGATAGCTGAAACAATGTGATCAGCAGGCCGTGGTGCTTATGCTGGGTTTGATGGGTGCTAAAAAGAAGCTCAAGGATGTATCGTGCAATATCAGATGAGAGAGGCCATCACGATAACAATCGTCCAACACCATTACGAATTTTCCCTCTCTTCATCTCATGTTCTGAGAGAGGGAAAATCTTCAAACGACCTTGGCTTAGTAGGATTTTAGATTTTGCAGAAGAGTTCGAACACCTGTTACCTTAGAATCAAGAAATCTCAAAACACAGTTTACAGTAAAGACATGAAAAATTATGATAATCCATCGTAACTTCTAATGGTGAGGGACATGTATTTATGAACCATGTAATAAATTTCCAGATTGATAATGAACTAATAAACTAACTTTAAATATCAGATCTAGAATTTAAATGGCAGATCCATTGATCAACTGATTTTGGACCTTCAACTTAACCTCAAACTGATCAGCAGGTGGAGTTCAACGTATTTCAGTGAACTTGTTGACTGATCTGGAGAACCCAGACATTTCAACAAATTGCTTTCTGTCTTTGGGAAGACAGGCTAATACGGGATGCTCGTGTCATCCATTTCCTCATGCTGGAATCAATTGGCTGATCTTCCCGAAGACAGAAGCCAGCAGGACCCTTTCCCAGGTTTAGCAGCTTTCATTTTTGGTGACTAATATAAAATCAAATATTCCACCTGGAGCCTAGCACCAGTAAAGCAGCTGTTTCCAGAGCTTCCAACAACCAGTAGAACTGTAAGATCAAAACTATTCAAGGATGAATTGAATAGAGTTAAGTGAGGAATTAGGCAAAACAGCACCCGGGTTCACCATAACTTCATCAGCCAAGAAGGATGCTATCCTTAAATAGGATTGTCCCTGAAGATTGATCATAACAAGCAGGCATCTAACCACGATCTGCTTTGAATCTGGTTTGATTTCACGACCATTCCCCAGGGGTCATGAACATGATTTTAAAACTAAATGACATATTTTCAAGGTAAACCAAATATGAATCCTTACCACAAATTAAAGCAGATGGCATTTTCAATGAGATTTGAGCCAGAGACATTACAATATTATCGCTGGGTATTAGCTCTTGACATATTGACTTTCCAATGTGATTGTTAGCCATAAATGGCTATCTATGGATTGATGCCGATACAGAGCAAAAGGGAAGAAAATATACAGAAAAGGAAAAGGATGATAGTTTATTGAATCTAAAAGATGCGAATCATGGTAAAATGGAGAAATAATGTCATAAAAACTAAGGAAATCCAATAAAATTAATTGTAGGGCCAGAGGAAATGAATTTCGGAATTAGGAAATTCCTTTTGGATGTTGCACAAGAGGGATTGACGGTGCCATAAGCAACCCAATCGCAACTCTATGGTGCATCTAATGAGGGAAACAGAGGAAAAAAAGAATGAAAATAATAAAACATGAAGAAGAAAAATGGAGTTTAACTGGATCGACGATGCCATTGCGAGGCATCGTCGATCATCCACATATAAGGAAAGGGACTTAATAAAAAAAATCCAAGATCTACAGAAAGGATAAAAAAATATAGATTAAGAATGGCATAAAGCAATTGAAAGCAAGAGAAATCTGATTCTAAATATACATTTAAACTTCAAAGTAATCTATAAGGGAAGAAAAAGAATGAAGAGATCCCTTACCTGAGCTTTGCAGAAATCCTGAAGAAGGAAGGAGGAAGAAAAGAGATGCTCAATCGATGAAATGAATGCGCCGTGGTGAAGTAGGAGACCGGGCTTTCTTCGGCTGATCGGAAGAGAAAATCACGGATCTCCAGAGAAGACAGAAGGAGAAAGGATGCGTATGGAGGGGACGAATCGAGAAGAAGAAAGAAGGTGGAGGGGTCGAAGATGACCGTGAAAGAGAAGAAGGTGGAGAGGCAGAAGACCGATCCCTAATCCTCTTGCGTGCTCTCTTTTTAAAGGAGAAGCAGAGGATTCGAGAGAAAAATATGGTTGAAGATGGAGGGCCATCCAACAAGGAAGATGGTGATGGAGGATGCGCGGGAGGAGGGTCGTTGCAATTTTTTCCAAATTCCCAAGAGGGGTCTCCTTTTCTAAAGGTTTTTATAAAATGGTTCAAGGTGAGTTTTTCGGCAAAATCTTCAAAAACCACTTATTTTTCTTGTAGTTTTTCCTAATTTTTTGGTTTTTTTGCATGATTTTCCCATTTTTTTGTATTTTTGGAACAAAAATCTAAGTTTTTACACGAAAACAAAGATTAAACACTAATTTCTTTTCATTTTTCTGAGAAATATTTACAAAAGTATATTTTCTGAGAATTTCAGACCAATTTGGAGAAATTTCTTCAGAAAGTGGGTTTGGACCCAGGTTTTGAGAAAATGTTCGAGTTTTGATGCTCGAATCGAGAAATACAATGGGATGGATCCAAACAGATATCGAATGGACTATCCGAGCTATTTAAAGGCTATTTTTGGTATTTTCTATAATTTTGATTTAAAATTTGAACAAGGAGATTCAGATTTGGATCTGGACAATGGATCCAGATCCAAAATCAATTTAAACATATGAAATGAATTTAATTTCAATAAAACTTGAGAAATGAACTGGAATTTAGATTTGAAATGACCCGTTTTGCTTAGAAAATGAATTTAGGGGCAAAAAGGGAATATCTAAAAGATTTTGAAAAATTTGGGGTGTTCACAGATGCCCCTCTTTGCTACTAAGCCGGTTGTAAGCCGAGCTTAGTGGCAAAGAAACACTCCAAATTTTGAAAAAAATGCCCCAGTCAGCAGATCTGAACTGGGTGTGGAAGAATTTGATTTAAAAGACATGGTTTTTCAGATTTAAATCTTTATCCTTGAATGGCTTTTGGAAGACGAAATCCTCGAAAGTGATATGACTAAATAATAGAGATGAGGAAATCGTGATGGGATTTTGGGTGAAGATCCCGAAATGATGAAAGATAATAATTTTGATCAAGTCTCATGGGTGAGACAAAATCAATGTTTTGAAATGACTCAGGTTTAGCCCTTAACCTGGATGGGACAAAGATATATCAAGATAACTTGAATGGGGAAAGGAATATATGAGGACTTTGATGGGACATTTATGAGAGAAGGCCTTGTGAGATGGAGCTCAAATAGGATCCTGTTCTGGATGGATATACAAAGCATGAATTCCTCGATGGGAAGAACCATGATGGGACTGGAGGAAGAAATACTTCATCGAAACGAGACTTAGGTTTAACCCAAACCTAAAAAGGAAGATACCTCGAGGGGCGAGGTTCAGGCTTGACCCTTAACCTGAAGAGGACGACCATAAGGAATCCTCGAGTGAAGAGACCATGATGGGACCTTCGGAGTTTTGGACGAACAAATCCGAAAAGGGGTTTGCGAAAGGAGGAAGGAAATGGAGTTCCCTAAAGCTTTGAAAAAGGGATAAACTTGGGCGTCTCATTGCTGAGACTGAAACCAACTTTTGAATTTAATGACCTCTCGCAGGAAGTACAGGTTTTGACCCTTAACCTGAGTGGGAACAACCATACGGATTTCTCGAAACCGTGATGGGACAGGAGAGATACTTCAACTTTATGGGGTAACTCTTTTGGAAGATATAAACAACGCTAGGTTGCACCAAAAATGGATATCGAATATTTATTTCAGTCTTTAGAATATCTAGAAAATTTTGCCAATAAGATAAATTTATAGTTGACTTCAACGCTTGAAAAAATGTGTACATGTCTGCAAAGATATTCCCTTTTTTACCTAGAGTATTTCCTCCAGCGAGGTTAACTTCTCGGTCTTAAGAGTCAAATTCAAAATTTTAACGCTGATGATTTTCTTCAAGGAAGCTATCAATTTCCTTGATATGAGAAGAGAAGAAATATTATCAATTTCATAAAAGCAAGCAAAGAAAAGATATTGATAACAGATATTTTGCATAAGAAAGGATGACTTCTGGCAATTTAGGCAGTTTGATATCTGAGTGTTTTCTCATGATAATCTTTTTGCACTCCTTTTGAGTCACTGGGCTGTTTCGGGCTTTTACACTATCCTTCATTTGGATGTGTCCTGACTTTTCTCTCTTTTTTCGGGGAAGGGTACGTCACAAACTCCTTCATCTCGGAGATGCTCCGATCCTTCTTTTTCTCAAGGATTATATATGATATTGGCTTAAAGGTTTTTAGATGATAGCTGAAATCAAATATCATTTAGGGTTTGTTGGTAGGTCCATCACACTCGCCTTCATCTCGACGGTGATCTGAACTTTCCCTGGAAGGATCCTTCACAAACTCCTTCATCTCGGTAGATGATCCAAATCTTCTTTGGCCCCGGGGGTCTACTCGCTTAATTCGCCTTCATCTTGACGACAATTGAGAGATCCCTTTTGCCGATATTTGATTGCAGCTTTAAACTGGATAAGGAGATATGAATTAAGTGGAGTCTTTTATGACTCAGGATATTTCCACTGTTTAATTGCCAGGAAATCGTCTTTAAACATGCATCATAGCTATGATCAATATCAATTCGCTTCCGGCTTTTCAATGTCATCGAATATTTATTTCACTAATCATACCGAGGATATTTCTTTCATCCTTTTGGTTGATCAACAGGAAAAAGATTTGAATTTTACCTCTTTTTCGCAAAGAGTTTCACCTTTTATGAAGAAAATACTAGAGGTAATCTGAGGTAATTCTTTTGTGCAGTAAGATTTATTTGGAATCAACAAATATTTTTAGCAAATTGGCAAATTTTTCATGACTTCTATGTGAAATATTTACTCAATATAGATTTTGATGCGACCTTTAGTTGTAATCTATGATTTTGGACATTCTGACCAGTAAAACTGGAACCTTTCATTTAACGACCAGCGAAGGGGCTGGAACCTTTCATTTAATGACAAGTAAAAAACTGGGACCTTTCATTTAACGACCAGCGAAGTAGCTGGAACCTTTCATTTAATGACCAGCGAAGTAGCTGGGACATTTCATTTAGCGACCAGCGAAGTAGCTGGGACATTTCGTTTAGCGACCAGCGAAGTAGCTGGGACATTTTATTTGATCATTTAACGACCAGCGAAGTAGCTGGGACATTTCATTTAATCATTTAACGACCAGCGAAGTAGCTGGGACATTTCATTTAATCATTTAACGACCAGCGAAGTAGCTGGGACATTTCATTTAATCATTTAACGACCAGCGAAGTAGCTGGGACATTTCATTTAATGGCTTGATTTAAGATTGAGACTTTTTGAGAGACAAACAGCACAAGGACTGATGAACTTGATTTTTAGATTTGGAAACTTAGCAAAATACCCAATGCGAACACTAGGTTTTTCAACTGAGAGTCGGGAAGGAGATCGGCCTATTTTAAGATATTTAGAGATTTGAAGCAAGAAGAATGGCCGGAATTTCAGGATTATCCCTTATCCAGAAGGGGAAAACAGAATATATATTTTGAAGGGAATTTAGAAAAAGAATGATTCAGGTTTATCCCTTAACCTGAAGGGGAAATAGAATAGACATTTTTGAAGAGAATTTAGAAAGAGAATGATTCAGGTTTATCCCTTAACCTGAAGGGGAAATGAGATAGACATTTGATGAGAATTTAGGAAAAGAATGATTCAGGTTTATCCCTTAACCTGAAGGGGAAATGGAAGTTTTTATTAATAGGTAATCTGAGATTTGAATTTAGAAGGGATATGACAAGATTTAGAATTTATGATCTATGATTTAGATGGACCAGGTATGTGACGGGGGATATAAAAAGAATAAACTTTGGGAAGACAAAAGGATATAGAACTTTGAAAAAAATGCAGAATATTTGAGGAAATTGATTTATTTTTGTAAAAAGAATTCTCACAGGTAGCATGGTTGCCCCTATGAGTGATCTCAGGATTATCCCTTATCTTGAATGAGGAAAAGAATAGAATTTAAAGAGATTTAATGTAGGGAAATTGATATAAATCTAGAAAATCAACAAAAATTGACAAAACTTGTATTTACAAAAGGAATCCTCATAGGTAGCCTTATCGCTCCTATAAGGGGTTTCAGGATTATCCCTTATCCTGAATGGGAAAAAGAATAGAATTTAAGAAGGTGAAGAGAAATTGATATAAATTTAGAAAATCAATAAAGGTTGACAAAACTTGTATTTACAAAAGAATTCTCGTAGGTAGCATTATTGCTCCTACGAGGGGTTTCAGGATTTTCCCTTATCCTGAATGGGAAAAGAATAGAATTTAAAGAGTTTTAATGAAGGGAGATTGATATAAATCTATAAAATCAATAAAGATTAGCAAAACTTGTATTTACAAAAGAATCCTCATAGGTAGCGTTATTGCAACTACGAGGGGTCTCAGGATTTTCCCTTATCCTGAATGGGAAAAGAATAGAATTTAAAGAGTTTTAATGAAGGAAAATTGATATAAATCTAGAAAATCAACAAAGATTAACAAAACTTTATTTACAAAAGAATCCTCATAGGTAGCGTTGTTGCTCCTACAAGGGGTCTCAGGATTTTCCCTTATCCTGAATGGGAAAAAGAATTTAAGAAAATTTAGCGAAGGCAAATTGATATAAATCTAGAAAATCAATAAAGATTAACAAAACTTGTATTTACAAAAGAATCCTCATAGGTAGCGTTGTTGCTCCTACAAGGGATCTCAAGATTTTCCCTTATCCTGAATGGGAGCACCTCGGACAACGAGGGTCAGGTTTATCCCTTAACCTGAAAGGGTACACCTCGGACAATGAGGGTCAGGTTTTTCCCTTAACCTGAAAGGGGTACACCTCAGACAACGAGGGTCAGGTTTATCCCTTAACCTGAAAGGGGTACACCTCGGACAACGAGGGTCAGGTTTTTCCCTTAACCTGAAAGAGGTACACCTCGGACAACGAGGGTCAGGTTTATCCCTTAACCTGAAAGGGTACACCTCAGACAACGAGGGTCAGGTTTATCCCTTAACCTGAAAGGGTACACCTCGGACAACGAGGGCCAGGTTTTTCCCTTAACCTGAAAGGGGTACACCTCGGACAACGAGGGTCAGGTTTTTCCCTTAACCTGAAAGGGGTACACCTCAGACAACGAGGGTCAGGTTTATCCCTTAACCTGAAAGGGTACACCTCGGACAACGAGGGTCAGGTTTATCCCTTAACCTGAAAGGGTACATCTCGGACAACGAGGGTCAGGTTTTTCCCTTAACCTGAAAGGGGTACACCTCGGACAACGAGGGTCAGGTTTATCCCTTATCCTGAAAGGATACACCTCGGACAACGAGGGTCAGGTTTTTCCCTTAACCTGAAAGGGGTACACCTCGGACAACGAGGGTCAGGTTTATCCCTTATCCTGAAAGGGTACACCTCAGACAACGAGGGTCAGGTTTATCCCTTAACCTGAAAGGGTACACCTCGGACAACGAGGGTCAGGTTTATCCCTTAACCTGAAAGGGTACACCTCGGACAACGAGGGTCAGGTTTTTCCCTTAACCTGAAAGGGGTACACCTCGGACAACGAGGGTCAGGTTTATCCCTTATCCTGAAAGGGTACACCTCGGACAACGAGGGTCAGGTTTTTCCCTTAACCTGAAAGGGGTACACCTCGGACAACGAGGGTCAGGTTTATCCCTTATCCTGAAAGGGTACACCTCGGACAACGAGGGTCAGGTTTATCCCTTAACCTGAAAGGGTACACCTCGGACATCGAGGGTCAGGTTTATCCCTTAACCTGAAAGGGTACACCTCGGACAATGAGGGTCAGGTTTTTCCCTTAACCTGAAAGGGGTACACCTCGGACAACGAGGGTCAGGTTTATCCCTTATCCTGAAAGGGTACACCTCGGACAACGAGGGTCAGGTTTATCCCTTAACCTGAAAGGGTACACCTCGGACAACGAGGGTCAGGTTTATCCCTTAACCTGAAAGGGTAGAGAAATTTGATAAAATTTTAATGGAATTGAGGAAAATTTGATAAAACTTGATAAAATTGACCTAAACTTGATAAAAATATGAATAAAATGAATGAAACTGATAAAGATATCAAAATTAACTGAAGATTTATAAGATTTGAGAAAAAAAGAGTTTTTCTGATCCTGCCTGCATATGGGATCTTGAAAGGAAAATGTTTATTTAAAAGATTAAATGAGAAATCATTTTGGGGGAAGAAAATCCACCACAAGAAGAATGATCAGCGCGAGATCTGATCCTTTAAATCAAACATGAGAGATCATCATGAGGGTTAATTTTCGAAGGCAATGGTTTTGAATACCTAATTTTGAAGAAGAAGATCAACAATAGATCTGATTTCTAAAATTAACAGTTCGAAATTGATAATAAGATCAATACAAGGGTTGATCTTTGAAGGTAATGCTTAAAAACCAATCTTGGAAGACAAGACCAACACAGGGTCGATTTTTGAATATAATGATTTAAAACCCATTTTTGGAAGATAAGACCAATGCAATGATTGATTTTTTTGAATATGATGATTTATAGCCCATTTTGGAAGATAAGAACAACACCTTTTAGAGGATAAGACCAATGCAAGGGTTGATCTTTTGAATAAAAAGATTTGAAATCCATTTTGGAAGATAAGATCAATACAATGATTGATCTTTGAATATAAAGGTTTTGAAATCCACTTTGAAAGATAAGGGTTGATCTATAAAGATTTGAAATCTATTTTGAAAGATAAGACCAACACAAAGGTTGATCTTTGAATATAAAGATTTAAAATCCATTTTGACAAATAGGATCAACACAAGGATTGATCTTTGAATATAAAAGTTTAAAATTCATTTTGGAAGATAAGACCAACACAAGGGTTGATCTTTCAATATAATGGTTTGAAAAACTTATTTTTGAAGATATGATCAACACGAGGGTTGATTTTTTGTCAAAGGTTAGAACAAGGAATATTTGAACTCCTTGGTTATAACGAAGATTTTTAAAATTTCATGATTTTGAAAAAGCCCTCATAGGTAATATCATTTTTCTCATGAATGATGTCAGGATTGCCTCGCATTCTGAAAAAGAACGGGAATTAAAATGCCCCAGTATGGCAAAGGAAAAAGAAGCATTGGATATAAAAGATATAAAGGAAATTGACATTTCATTTGATAAGCAAAGGTTTGATAACAACTGAATATTTACAAGAACTTTTTAAAGGAAAAGATTCATAACAGACTGGGCTAACTAGCCCCTACGAGACAACTGACAAAAAGAGACGAAAGCAAACAAAACTTTGGCTTCATTAATTCTTCGAGTGGTCCGGGAATGGTTCTGTCAGGACTGCTGGCTGTTTTTCTTCCTCGTCCTCTATCAGCTCACTTCTGTCGATGCAGTCTTGTATCATGTGCTTGAGGACGAAACAATGTTCTGTATCATGCCCTGTTGCCCTGTGATACTTGCAGAATTGGTCCTTGAACTTTCCCAATATTACGGGAGGATCTGCGATCTTAGGGAGTTTGATCATCCCGTGCTTCAAAAGGTAATTCATAATCACTTCTAAACTCTCAGATAACGGAGTGAAGACTCGATCTTTCTCCCACTTGATGTACTTGGGCTTCTCTTGAAGATCCCCTTTCTGCTGGATGCCAATTGGAAGTGGTTTGTCATTGTTCTTATAAGATCTCTCCTTCTGCCCCTTACCCTGATCTACTCTCAGACCGCTGCCACTGTTGTTCTTATTTCCTTTACTGCTGCTGCCAAGGTTATTGCAAGAGGTATCAACTGAATGAGCAAACTGCGCCTTCTTCTTCTTGTCTTGGACATTCTTGACCAGAGGCGTGCCCTCGTAAAGTCCGCTTTCTATCCCTGCTTCGAGCCATTTAGCTCGCTCAATCAACTTGATGAAGGATTTCGCCGGGGAAGTGGCGATGAGGCTCCTTATGGGCTGAGAGAAATTGTTGAGGATCACCTGTAATGCGTGTTCCTCAGGAATGGGTACCTTCATCTTATTACAGGTGCTTCTCCACCTGTGAATGAAATCACCTGCCCTTTCATTTTCTCCTTGCTTCAGATTGTAAAGATGATTTAATGTAGGTGAGGCTTCAGTGTTGAATAAGAAGCGCTCGATGAACAGATTAACTACCTTATCGAACTCTCGTAGTTCGATAGGATTCACATGATCAGCATACCATCTGGCTGCTACACCCTCCAGACTGCGGGGAAAACAGATGAACAGAGCCCTGTTATCTTTCCTGAAACGGCTGCACTCTGCATAAAATGTGGCCAAGTGGGCTTTAGGGTTGCCAGTCCCGTCAAATTTGAGAAACTTGCGGGGAAGATTCTCCAGGTTATCATCCCCATCTAGACCATCGTAAAAATCTTCGCCAGTATAGGTCTGCTTGCCCTTACCCTTGGCTTGAATATCCTTAATAGCTCGATTCATCTCCTTCATCTGCTTGCTCATCAGGTCCTCTGCTGGAGCCCCAGACTTGGGCTTGTTGACGGATTCAGGCTCTTCTGGAGCTATTTTTACGGACTGCTTTGGAGGATTCTGTCTGTAGACAATCTGCTCTTCCTCTTCTGACTCTTCCTCGACTGACTCTGATTCCTCTGAAGTAGTGTCTGGCTGCACCTCCTTTTTGATGATTCTGATTGTCTTTTTCACAGGCTTCTTCTTCAGCTTGCTTTTAGGAGTTGTCTCTTTCAGCTTGGCCTCAGCTTGCTCCGACATCATCCTTGCCATCATCTTTTGGAACATGTCATACATAGCGGGGTCGATGTCATCTTTCTTGTTCTGACCCTGTCCCCTGACTGATTTAGGAGAGCTCATCTCTTCCGCCTCACTGTCGCTGAGTTGAGGATCTGTTTCTTTTCCCCCTCTTGTAGTGACCATTTTTGAAATATCAGAACTCTCTGTGGAGAAAAAGTGGAGGTTTTTAGACCAAAGATACTTTTTGGAGATATTTTGACAAAGATGAAGGATTTAGGTTAAAAATTTAATTGTATCCCCTTACTAGGGATTGAGTCGCCACCAAATTTGTGACAATTGCGTTGTTTACTCTACGAGGGAGAGTAACCAACTGAAAAATATGAAAAGAAAATATTATTTTTGAAAAGGATATGTCTTGATGGAAAGAGATTTTTATGAAAATATAAACAAGAAATATAAAAACAGAAGAAAAATAAAAGGAAAAATGGAATTTTGAGAATAAATGGTAAGGATTTAAAATTTTGAAGAACTTGCAGGCAGGATCAGAAGAATTTGGAAGAATTTTTAGAGGAACAAGAAGAAGAGAAAGAATAATACACCTGGGTTTTAAAAACAAAGAGGAAAATATATACCCAGGGTTTTGGAAAATATAAGGAAGATATATATATAAAATATCATACAATCACAGATATACAAGCAAGGATGCACAAATAGCACTCCCTAAAGTTGACTCTATGTGCAATATTTGAAATGGCTGATAGGACCTTAATCCTAACTCTAAGATTTATATCATCTGATTCCAATCAAGGTACGCCGATATACTCAAGCCGAAGCTCGAAGTACGTGGCATATAAGATATCTCTTCGGTTCTAAGGTAATGGCTTCCCAACATCCTTGAGCACCTACCGATATACCTCGGACTATAGCCCTTAGGTACGTGGTATGGGGGCGCGAGCCCAAATAAGTGGTCCAGTTGTGAGGCTCTCTCCCGAACTATGGTTCAGTGAGACAGCCCAGCAACGTGAAGACTGGGACAATATAGGTAGGGATGTTTTCAAAATATGATCAACATGCAATAAAATCAGAAGGCTCTAATGCAAGTCCTAAAGAGATAGATTTAAATAAAGAGAAGCATACACTTGCATACATTGCTTTGCATTCAATCCCTAAAATTGAGGAGAGTTGTATTTAAGACCTAAGTCTAATGTGAACATGGATAATCTCCTCAATATGGTCCTACCAAACCATACTTAGATCCTATATGCAATGATGTCAGCTTAGGACAAAATCTAGGTTTTCTAAGGTTTGCATGAAAAATGTAGCTGACATATGTTAGAATAAAGACTTAGATTATATAAAAGCAAAGCAAAGGCATAGATTCAACCGGACGAAGACGGGGTCCCATCACGGTCGCCAAAACTGTGATCATCGCAAAATTTTTCCTCTCTTTATGGTTTCTCTCTCTTCCTTCTCTTTCCCTTTTCTAACCTCTATTCTCCTCCTTTTTGAAGGGAGAAGGATAAAAGAAAGAAAAGAAAGAGAGAAGAGAAAAGAAAGAAAGGGAGAGAGAAGAGGAATTCTTTTGCGGGTTTTCACTTGACCTTGATTTGAAAAATATTTAGCAAATAACTCGCCTCCATTTTGAAAATTTGCGGGAAAAATGGAGAGATGGGATTCGCTCGTCGGTACGAGGTTCGACCGTTCCTGGCGCCTTTACCAGGGGTAATCGAACCAAGGATCGAATCTATGCCTTTTGCTTTACCTAAATATAACCTAAGAATTTATTCTAAAGATCTAAATGCACAAATAATCATGCTTGTGCGATGCAAGGATGAATGCTCTTTCGAAAATTGATTTAGAAATTTCCAAGTTTTCTGAGATGAACTTGGCAAAGGAGTGAAGAAAATGATTTTTGAATGGTAGAATCTAACTTAGAACTTGGGATAGATCGGAGAAATTCTAAGTTTTTGAGGTAAATTAGGATTTTTGGAAAAATGAGAAAGAATGACTTGAAGCTTTTAAAAAGTGAAAGGAAATGAAGTTTCAAAGTCAAAATCGACTTTGAATTTGGTTTTGAATTTAGAAAAAGGAAATGAATACTTGAGACGGAGTTGAATTTGGATTTTCAAGTCTGGAATGGATCTGGGAAAATCAAATGGTATTTTTAAAATGCAATGGATTTAAGAGATTCAGATTAGATCCGAAAATGGATTTAGAATCTAGAATTGGAATTGGATTCCGGATCCTAAACAGAATTGGCTCCGAGATTTGAAATCCGAGATGGACTTGAGTTCTGGATCCTGAAGTGGAATGGATCTGAAGTCTGAGATCCAAATGTAGAATTGGGTTCTGGATCCTAGAATGGAATTGGATCTGGAGTCTGAGCTCCGAATGTAGAATTGGGTTCTGAATCGTAGAATGGGTTTGGATCTGAAGTCTGAGATCCAAAGTGGAGTTGGATTCCGGATCCTAAAATGGAATTGGATCTGAAGTCTGAGATCCAAAGTGTAGTTGGATTCTGGACCCTAGAATGGGTTTTTGGATCTGAAATCTAAGATCCAAATGTAGATTTGGACTCTGGACCCTAAGATGGATTTGGATCTGAGGTCTGAGATCCAATATGCGTGTTGAATCCCGAATCCTAGAATGGATTTGGAATTGTTGAATTAAGAACTTCCAAGTTTTGAATTGAACTTGGAAAATGCAATTTTGAGTCTTGAATATACAAATGATTTTTAAAGTCAAGTTAGACTTTGAATTTTTGAAGTTTGAATTTGAAATGAAGGGAGATGAAGGGAATCTCAAAGTTAAATTGAACTTTGGATTTGATTTGGAGTATTTGAATTTGGAATTTAGAAGATGAATCGAGAGTCTCAAGGTTAAAATTGAATTTGGAGTTTGATTAGAGTTTTGAATATAAAATGAATTTGGAATTTCAAAGTTAAATTGAACTTTGAAATCTGATTTTGATTTTGAATATAAAATGAATTTGAAATCTCAAAGTTAGATTGAACTTTGAGATTTAAAAATAAAATAGAATTTTGAAAATTGAAAGAATGAATTGGATTTGATAAGGATTGAAGATGGATTTGAAGAAAGTATTTACATTACTTGGAGTTTTTGAAGAGGAAATTTCGGAAATATGATGCAATTCTATCCTAAATGATGAATGAATTTAAATTTTTGAAATTGGATTTTGAAAAGCTATTTCATTCTTTAAATGAATTTAAAATAAGATTGAAGATATAATACATCCTTGACTATGGTCATTGGATGTATTATATAATAATCTATATTTAGATTCAAGTGAAGAATAAAATACATTTTGGTGCTTTTATAGAGTTTAAAATGGAATTAACTCTCAATATACCCTGACTATGGCCATTGGTATATATATTGAATTAATTCTAAGTTAAACCCTAATAAAAGAAGGAAACGTTTGAAAATATGATGATTTTTGAAGAGGATCCAGTGTGGATCAGTGTTATTTTATAAAAGATAAAAATCCTAAGTTTTGTTTACATCCTGACTATGGCCATTGATGTAAATCATCAACTTAGGATTAATTTACCTCTTACGAAATGATGCACGTGCCATTCGTGTAGCCATTTGTGAGAATTTGAGAGATAGAGAAAAAGTGCATGAAGAATAAGTAATTCATGATATTTACAATGCTCATTCATTCTATCTAAGCAAAACATATAAAGATTCTCATTGATATCTAATTACTACTTAATGGAAATTAAAATCCTAATCTAAGAAGCAAAATAACAGTTTTCTATATATTTCTTGTAAAAAACTAGGTTAGCATGAAACACAAAATATGAAAAGAAAACTAAGAAATTCATATTGAAACAAGAATATAACATGAAGATGCCTAAAAAGAATGAAAGTATGAATGAGCAAATTTATATGGAGATGTACATTTGATGCATTATACTAACGGAAACCAACATGCCATATACTAAGCTGATGGAAAAGGTGTACATGCCTAATGAGAAGCCTACATACCATGGGGGTTAATTCGAGAATGGTCAAAAGAATTGTTGCAATTGGTGAACTGCCATAAATGATCGTGGCCAACCATAAAGATGTTTGTACATTTGACAAAACGTGAGATGTACTTGAGAATGCTATGCATAGATGGGAATGATTGTTTGGAAGGGGGAAGATGTAAGAAATGTTGGATAGTGAAAATGGGCAAATAGCTGTGGATGTGTGGTGAATGGCTATGAAAATGGCGGTACAGGTGTGCAAGAAGGGGAAGTGAGGTATTACAGTATGAATGTGGAAGGTGATATTATAGCTGGACAATGGGTTTGACAATTGAGCTGTGAGTGATATTGCTGCAAGTAACACAGCAGGCCAATACTGTGTAGAGATGGCATTACAGTAAATATGAATGACAATGGGCAACAATGTAGCCCGGGATGTGAAGTAAGAGGATGAATGAGGTTGTATATGCTGCAGATGAGGCGATATACCCCAAAATGAATGTATGCTGAGATGATTGAGAGGATCGGTTGTACCATGTGACAGACAAATATAGCAGATCTGGGAAATGAAGATATTGTTATGTGGCAGTAGAAGATAAATGTAAAGTAATATAATGTGTTTAACAAGGGGATGTAAGTGTGTGGCAAGCAAATATATCTAATGGATATGCATCCTATGGGAGTTACAGATGTTGTAGTGGAAAGTGGTAATTGTGGGGAATTATGCTGCTATAGTTGGAGTAGAGAGATGCTGTGGAAAATATTGGAGGGTGACAAGAGGTGTGTGTAATGTAGGTATACAGGGTAAATGTGAAGGCTGTATAAATGGGTGGGGAAATGACGTACAATAGGTGGCTGGGGGTTATAAGGATGTAGTGAAGGAATGGTGCATATGTAACAGTGAGTTTTATATGTATAAAAGGGTGAGGGAACAATAGGTAGATGATATAAAAGGGGTGATGTGCTGATAATATACCCAATAAAAAAAAAAGGGCCTTTTATAAGGAAGATGGAGCTATGGTGACAGCTTATGAATATATATGTGACTGTAACAAGCTTACAGGGTGTTGCACTAATGACTTGTAGATGCACCAATGATGTAATGCTACATGGAGGCTGCTAGTCAATTGATAAGTGATACGAGGTGGGCAACAGGAGGGGCTGGCGCAGCGAGGTGCTGTTGTAGGTTTTAATGACAACAATTTGATTATAATCACGGTTATGAGGGGATGATAACAGAACCATATAGAGTAGATATAACAGCTGTGCTATGATGGGTGAGTTTACTGTGGATGCTATGTACAATGGTGCTTTACATGATTGTAAGGGTAAGAAGAAGCATAATGGCTGTTAGTTAAGTGGAAATATAGCAATGAGTGACATAAATGACTGTGGATATGAGGTGTAGCTGTTGGCAGAGCTGATGAGAGCTGTAAATGTGCTTTGCAGGGGGGTGTGAGTGAATCACGAATGTGAGTCCGGAAACTATAGGTGACACAATGGTACCAGGACAGAGATATCGTGGAGCTAATACGATAGACCCCTAATAATATCATCAATTATAAATCCTCTAATCTTTCTGAGCTATATAAATAATCAGACCACAGCTGGTCATATATTCAGAAAATTTGAAATCAAATGGTCAGGAAACACATAAATATACAATCTATACATGATTTCTGCACCCAACTTTGCAGAGCCATACCTTTTAAATTATGAAATGTCCTTCAACAAAATTCAACATATAGACTCACTATATATCAGCTTACATACATACAGGAAATAGTCCCAAAATCACGAATGGGTTTTGATATACCCAAGTGAAAACATGGCTTAAAATCCAGACTGTACACCTGCAAGACAGCAAGCTGTAAATATACAAAATTGATTGGGTTTTATTAACAACATACCTTAGCCTGAAGAGGTCCATCCCAAAAACGCTTTTCCAAATCATTAGGAAATTAAAGTTCATACCTGAGTTTTTGAACTCCATGATCTAAAGATAATTCTTGAAGGGAACGAATGTGGCTTCCCATATTTCATTTTGTTAGCAGAAAATAGCTTCTCAGCAGTATTTGCAACGAAACTGAGATTCTAAACTACCATCTTTTATTCAAAAGCTAGACCATCTTGGGCTAGTGCCACTGACTCGAGTTCATGACAAGGTTGTGACAGTCATCAGCTGTCAGAGGGTTTAATGAGATCACACCATAAGGAGTTTCAGCAGATGTCTCATTTGTGGGACTGCTCCTATGGACATTAACGTTTATCGATCCCATTACTGCTTACAGTGGTGTTGGGGCTATCTTAATTGCTGTGTTCCTGTTAACCTGGTTCTGTTATGGAATTAGAACTGCAAGTTGCTGCTCCCATCCCCTTTACTTGCATGAACAATCTCTGGGAACATTTTAACGCCAATATCCTGGGAAGTGGCTGCTTACGAGTGTATGAGACACAGGCTATATGATAAAGATAGTACCATGAGAGGGTAGCTCAGGTATGATGGGCAATGCGTGAGATATTGCAGGGATAACAAGGACCCCTGTTATAGTGGAGATTACTCTGCAGATACGAGTGAGGGAAGCCCAACAACCAAACTTACAGTGCAAAAGACTTTGAAATGATCATACACACTTAACCAAGAGGGATGAGGTATTTGAAACCAATGCCAAACATACGCTAAAATGATATATAGAAACAAAAACGTGATCCATGAAAGAAACATGAATATTCAAAATAGGAATGAACAATGCAATGAAATCTGGTGCCAAAATGAACGGAACATGGTGAGTTTAGAGTGAACCAAACCACCATTTGATGCTGTTAAAATGAGCCATTGAATGTACAATAAAATGAATAAAAGAAAAATAGAAATTGGATGTTAATAAGGATCAATCGTGGGTTGGATCTCAAAAGAGGCAATATGCAGCGAATTTCTTGCTTAAATTGGGCCCCATTCCACTGTGGACATTAAATTGATGCACAGGTCCTGAACCCCTCTCTGAATACATCAACATATAAAAAGAAATAGGGCTTTAGGGATGATAAATTGGACCTTCAGGTGGATTATTTCTTAGCAATGAAACTAAAACACAATACTGAAAGCCACATAAATTGAAGACAGCGAAATTTTCTATCAAAAGGGGATCGAACATATGCAAAAATAAAAGATCACATAAAAAAAAAAACAACAAAATAAAATACATAGATGACTAATCAGCAAATCATATGAGCATGAGAAAACCATTCAGAATTAAAGAAAGAAGAGAAAAAAAAAAGCGTAAACAGAAGATCTAAAGGAAAATTTAAACTATAAACAGAAATTTGATAATCAAGGAAACGGGGCGTCAAGCTTAAGAAAATAAAAAAAACGAGCTCAGAAGCTAACCGTGATCCTGAAGAAACACGATGAGATGTAAAAAAGATGTTGGGGGTATGAGAGTCCCATTTATTGTTGCAAAGGAGTGAATCGATTCTGCTACATGCAGATCGATCACACGATTTTGCTAAAAAAAAAAAATGAAAACAATAGATGGATGAGACTTAGAAGAAGACTAGGAGAAGTTTCCATGAAGGATCGAGAAGAATAAACTCTTACCTGATATTGAAGGAGTTCTGAAGGAGGAAGGAGAGGCGATCGAGAATGATGGATTCGGATGGAGGGGCGATGTTGGACGCCGATGGAGAGGAGAATGTGGAGAGGTAGAAGACGGATCCTTCTCCCCTCTGCGTGCTCCTCTTTTAAAGAGTGAAAGGAGGATTCCAGAGAGGGAGGCTGTTTGGAGATGGATGGTCACTCAGCAGGGAGGAGAGCGATGGATGGTGCGAACGGGGAGTGGCCGTTGCAAATCTTTTCAAATTCCCAATAGAGGTTCCCTTTTCAGGATTTTTCTAAAAAGTGGCTTTTGGTTTTCAAAAAAGGGATTTTAAGAGAGGTTTTTAGCAAAGTTCAACTTTTTCAAGCCTAAAAACCATTTGTTTTTTTTTTTTTTCCCAATTTTTTTTTTATTTTCTTGGTATTTTTTATTTTTTTGTATTTTTGGAATAAAAATCTAAGATTTTACGAGAAAACAAAGATTAAACACAATTTTTTTGTATTTTTCTGAGAAATATTTACAAAAGTATTTTCCTGAGAATTTTAATCCATTTCAAGAGAATTTCTTCAGAAAAAGGATTTTTTGAAAAATGTTCGAGTTTTGACACTCGAATCGAGAAATATAATGTGATGTATCCAAACGGATGTCGAATGGACTATCAGAGCTATTTAAAGGCTATTTTTGATATTTTCTATAATTTTAATTTAAAATTTGAACAAGGAGATTCAGATTTGGATCTGGACAATGGATCCACATCCGAAATCAATTTAAACATGTGCAATGAATTTAATTTCAATAAAACTAGAGAAACGAACTAGAATTTAGATTTGAAATGACCCATTTGCTCAAAAAATGAATTTAGGGGCAAGGAGGGAATATTTAAAAGATTTTGAAAAAATTGGGGTGTTCACAGGGAGGAGACAGCCGCCGATCAAAATAGTCCCAAACAATGTCATTTTCCTAAATGTTGTTGATCATAGACCGGTACTGCGCCACTGGAAAGAGTTCTTGACCATTGTATCTGAAAGAGCTTGCTCGGGCTGGAACGTATTGGAAAAACCAGGACTGAAGTGCGTAGATGCATCCTTCAACTAAAATGGATTCTCCAAGTGAGAATCGAGTCAGACCTCGATATAGGAAGGCGAGCGCTGCCATGGCTATGGAGAGGCGATTAGTCTGCCGACTTCCCCATCTTCTCATGAGCTGAATTATTCTGATGTCCATGTAGTTTTGTCCATCTGGGAAGAGGGATAATCCTACAGTGCATAGAACCATTGCGTTCTGAATCCTTTCTTTGGCTGTCCTTGATAGCGAAGTGACTTCCATGAAGGTCCCGTATTGGCGGTACAACTCAAGTAGGTCAACATATTCATTTCCTTCTAACTGGATCATAGGCCAGGATCGGCGGCCTATCATGCGAGCTAAGGAGTCTCGGGGGTCCAAACCCTTGACATTGATAAGGAATTGATGCTCTAATGGGTCGCTTGGCTGACCGACTGGCTCTGGCAACCCCATGATCTCTGAAAATTCATCCATTAAAACGGTCATCTCTCCCCATGGGAACCAGAAGGTACACGTTCGAGGATTCCATCGTTCCGCCATTGCATGGATCAGGTTGCCATTGATGGTCTGCTTTCCGACTGCTGACGCCAGTTCTAATCCACACTCGCTCAAATGGTCCGGGAACATTCGGGAAAAGCTTTTTAGCCAGGAATAGTACCACCGGGGAATGAAAGTTTCGGTGCTAAGGGCTCGATGTTCAGGACGACCTTGTCGCACCTCGAAGGAGATGTGACCTTCAGGAAAGATAGGATCGACTTGACTGGATGCCATCGAACTGAAAACAAAGAAAGACTCAGAATGAGACTTAGGAAAATGTGGGAAATTTTTGAAAATTTTTGCAGGCAGGATAAAAAATGCGGCTGGAAATTTGAGATCCAGTAGAAAGGCAGAATGTAAAATCACCTGGAGTTTTGAAAGAAATTGGATATTTGAGAAAATCATCCAGGGTTTTAGAAAACATCTTGTGTAAAATAAGGATGTTTTGAAAAAGGCCTAATAAGTTGGAAAATATTGGGAAATATAAAAAATTAAGGAAATCATACACATACAATCACATCCTGCACAAACATTTATGCGCATTCAGCACTCCCTAAAAGGGTGACTCTAGATGCATCAATTTTGAAAACAGCTGTAGGACCTTAATCCTAACTCTAGGTTCAGATAATCTTTGTTCAATCCAGTTATGCCTATATACTCAAACCGAAATCCGAGGTACGTGGCATAGAATTTCAACTCCGGTTCTAAGGTAAGGCTTTCCAACATCCTTGAGCGCCTACCGATATACTTCAGACTGTGGCCCGCGGTACGTGGTAGGGGGGTGTTAACCCAAATAATTGGCCCAGTTGTGAGGCTTTGTCCCGAACTAGGGTTCTGGAAGAGAGCCCAGCAACGTGAAGACCGGGTAATAATAGGTAATTGAGGTTTTGAAAAATGATCACATGCAAGAAATAGATGGCTCTAAGTCCTAGAGAGATAGACTTTTGAAAATCTTTGAAGAAGCATACATTTTTGCATTCAGATCCTAAATTGAGGAGAGTTGTATTCAGACCTAAGTCTATGTGAGCATGAAAATTTCTCCTCAATCTGGTCCTACCAAACCATGCCTAAGCATGCAGTCAATGTCAGCTAGGTCAGAATCTAGGCTCCTAGGTTCGCATGATATCAAAAGTAAAAGAGCTGACATTTTGTGAACATAATTTTAACAATTGAACTAAGTCAAGCATAATTTTGATCAGACAAGGACAGGTCCCATCACGGTCGCCAAACCTGTTTTCGTCGCGAAATTTTTCCCCCGTCTTCCCCTTCCTTGCGGAAGAGAGAGAGGGAGAAACGCTTTCGCGCTTCAAACTTGACCGAATTTTGGGAATTGTTTTTGAAATACTCACCTCCGTTTTTGAAAATTGCGGGAAAATCCATGGGATGGGGCTCGACCGGTCGGTACGAGGTTCGACCGTTCCTGCCGCCTTTAACAGGTGTAATCGAACCAAGGACCAAAATTGTGCTTGACTTAGCAAAATTATTGAAGTTATGTTCTATCCTAAATGCACAGAGAATTCAGGCATGTGCTATGAGGTTTTGGGAAGATGCAGCTTGGGAAAGCATGATGTATGCTTGGAAAATATTTGAAGTTGAAAAGATTCTCTCAGGAAAAAGCTGAAAGTCAATTTCTCAAGAAAACTCATGTGAAAAAGGGTTTTTGAAATCACGGGAAAGTTCATGAAGTTGTGGGAAAATCATGAATGGTTGAAAATCCTGGGAAAATGGAAGTGGTTCTTGAGAAAAGGGTGAACCTTTGAAAAGGGAAACACTTCTTAGGAGGACTTGGACTTTGAGAGTTTTCTTAGGAAAATGATGGAAAATTTATAGGAAAACTCATTGAGGAAGGAAATTCAAAACTTGGGAAATCGAAATCCTGAGAATTTTACCTTTGAAATACTTGGAAATCGATTTTTGATCTTGGAGAAATATTGAAAAAAAAAGCTCCTTTGAAGCTCTTAAGAAGATAACATTTTCTAAGGAAAACTGTGAAAAACTTGACTTGGGGAAAACCGATTTTGGAAAATTCTTAGAGTTTCTTGAGAAATCGATTTCTTAAGAATGCCACTTTCGTAAGAAAATCATGAGAAAACCAATGATTTCATGATGCAAATGATATGAATGAAAGAATGCACTTTGAAAGGTTTTCTAAGAAATTTGTTGGAAAATGTGCATTAAGTCAAAATAAATCCTTCACATATCCTGACTGTGGCCATGAATATATTCAGAGTTTAATTGATTTAATACACAAGATTTTGAAAAATTTAGAAATATGATGTGCATTTTCAAGATAGCCTAAGAGTGTAGGCTCAGTGTGACTGGTAGAAAGATGATGGATTTGGGTCTCATCCATATTCCGACTAGGGCCGTAAATATGGACTCCACCGAATTCATCAACTCTCTAAGAGTTGGTGCATGTGCCATTTGTGAACATCCATAGTGCTTTTGAAATAAAATGCATGAATCATAGAATCAAGATATTACTGAAATCAAACTATATGAGATGCAGCCTAATCTAAGCAGTAAAGTAAATATTATTCCAATTTGAATTATTACATCTCCGACATAAAGTAAGATGACTAAAAGAAGTAAAAAAAAATAGTCAGCATCCTCCAGATTTTCCTGCAAATGAGAGTTGGCACGAGAGATATGCCATACCACCGAGAAATTGAAAATATCATGTTGACGACAATATACAAGGGATTGCATGTGAGTCATAACAGAGAGGCACTACTTGGTGAAGATGAAATGAATAGGATATATATATATGAAAATATCTAAAAGCCATATTTGGACTAAGTAGGGAGCCTATGCATGCAAGTGGCTAAAGGCTCATGATATGAGATGAAGATTGATGCCTTTAGGAATTGAAAGGGGTATAGGTATATGCAGGAAAGGTTATAGTAACATATGCCCTATTTAGGTGTCCTCAAAATACAGTAGATACATAAAACAACCTGCATAACGTGTAATGGTGAGGCATAAGAGGCTAAAAAAAAAAGGATACTAAGAAATGGGTTGTATCTAAGATAAACTACTAAAAAGATATGAGCTTCATCTAATATGAGCAACTACACCTCGCAAACTGTAGCTAATATGGGCTGCTAAAGAAATTCTGCAAACCGTGTCTAAGATAAACAGCTAAACAAGCAAAGCTACAACTGATACATACGGCTAAAAGAAGATGCAAATAGTGCCTAAGACAACAGCTAAAGCTAGCAAAACTACAGCTAATATATACGGCTAAAAGAAGATGCAAATAGTGCCTATAACAACAGCTAAAGCTAGCAAAACTACAGCTAACATGCACAACTGAAGTAAAATGCAAAAAAAAAAAAAATAGTTAAGGCAAAGTAAACTACGGCTAACATGCGCATCTAAAGGAAACTGCTGCAAACTGGAGATTATTTCCATACCCATCATGTGCACACTTATTCTAAGAGGAGGGTACCCACAGTATGTATAACGTCTGGCAATGTTCATATAAAATCAACAGCATATGATACAAACTGCTGAAACTAAATAAGAGGTGTAGATATGCAAAGAGAGATATGACAGTTGCTATGAAACATCCAGCATAAGAATGATGCAGAAATCTGCAGTAAACTATACAAGATAGTGATTGTGGAACTGTCATTATGCAATGCAATTGAGACACAGGCACTAAAATCCACGCATTACCTTTGCAGATAATCGATATTACTTCAGTCAAATCCCAAATGGACCATTAATTATAGCAATATGACACACGACCAGAAAGTTATTAGTCTCATAAGGAGGACCTTGCAGAATGCTGTATATGGTTCATGCAATACTTATAGGGGTCGGTGGGGATATGGTGATTGGATGTTGGAAGAACAAAAAAAAAAAGGGGGTCACCTAACCCAGGCCACGCCATGGTTGTAGGTGGATAACACACAATGGTAGCGAGACATCGCAGATACATGAATAAATCTTATAGGAAGGAAGATATCAATAAGACCATCTATTTCAAAGTCTGTGTTAGCACAGCACACGGATTCTTCATTGGCTCCATTTGTAGTAATCAATATCTTAGGGCCATGAAACCATAAGATGATTCACTTGTCAAGGGAATGCTCTGGTCTTGGCATGCAACACCGGCTGCTACATTCATTGAACTATAATGACATATGGCAATCCAAAATCTCACCATGAAGATAGCACACAACACCCTTTTATCATCAGCAATTATAGGATTTACAATGAACCAACAATAAACGTTGAGCTAATGTGTACGTTACTGCACTTGGCTCAAAGTTAAGGACATGCTACAGACATGCTGATGAAACCAGTGATGCGGTAAGGTATAAAACAAGGTAAAAATGCAGGAAATCAGTAAACCCATAAAGTGAATGTAAACAGAGAGGATATGAATTGTTGTGCACAGGTTAAATACACTGTTTGCTGTACGATACACCCCTGTGGGTATCGTTTGATGTGATGAAATGTTTATACCCATTAAAGCTGGAGGAACATGTAAACATTGATAAAATGCAGAACATTTGGCCAATGCTAAGGTCAAGATGGAACACATATAAAATGATGGGGAGGGAGTAAAAAAAAAAAAAAACCATTTGATTTGAAAAAGAAAAGGTTAAAGCCAAGGAACTGCCATTTGAAAATCTCAGTATGCACAAGGATCGACTAAAACCCACATGTAGAACAAGAAACCCAAAAGAAAGAAAAAAAAAACTGGGAGGAGAAAATGATGATTCAGTGAAAATCGGTTTTGACTCTAGATCGAGGATGCTATTACGAAGCATCATCGACTCTTGATTTATGCACTAACCTTGAATGTAAATCTCATTAAACATGACAATGGATTTACATATGTATGGGATGAGTGTGATAAGCAAACCACCAAATCGTAAACATCAACTATATTTCTCACCTAATCGCTCAGATCGAATGCTCTTTGCTGGTGCTTCTTGGAAACCCTTTGCTGGAAAACGAGAAACGATGTCCAGGGCTGATTGCAAGAAGGTAATGTAAATCCTTGAGTTGGCAGATGCTTAAGACGCGCTTCTCACAGGGTGAGTTGAATCTCCTGCTGGCCGGACTGAAGATGGCCGGTCTTCTCTTTTGCAAGTGAGGGGTTGCAGTCGGCCTCCTGCCAATTGATGGGTTGAAGAAGATGAGAGCAGGCACTCCTTGAGCGAGAGATGGCTGTGGTTCAATGAGATCCCCCCTTGCTGGGCCTCCCTCTTTCTTTAATAGCCGACCCTTCTAAAACCCCTCCTTTTTCCCCTCTTTTTAGCCGAGCTTGATAGCTTTCAACAAACAAACTTTCAAAAATTTTTGAAATCCTCTTGAAAAGGGGGGTCGCCGTTTTGAGAGGGGGCGACTCCTATTCTTCAGCAGGCATTTGAAGCTTAGGTAAGGTGAAATTTTTTGGTAGGGTTTTCACGGTGGCTCCCTCTTGGGGCTGAAAAGTAATAAAGTAAAAAAAAAATGAATTTTGTTGTGGTGGTGCCACCTCTTTTGAGAAAACAAACTTTTGCCTTTCTTGGCAAGAAGCCTTAGTGGGGTGCCACCTACGTGGGCCCACTAAGTATTTTATAAAAACTTAATCAAAATAAAAGGATTTTATAAATCGGTGCCACTTTCGAGTGGGCACTATTTTGGAAATAAGGGAAATTTCGAGAATTTGAGTGTGACACCACCTCGAGGCGGGTCCTCCGTCCTTTATTTGAAATAAGAGCCAAATGAGATATTTTGGAATTTTCACAATAATAGGCTAGTTTTGGAAAACATGAAGCCAAATTTGGCTTGATTTCAAAAGTTTGAAAGAAAATGGCTCTTCGGGGCGAGATTTTGAAAGAAGTAGGGAAATTCTGAGTCTTTTTGTAAAAATTTGAAATAGGATCTTATGAATTTTGAAATTGTGTCCCCTTCTTTCCAACTGGCGAAATTCTGAAATGTCAAAACCATCCAGATTGTTTTCTTGAGAAACTTTTCGTAATTCAGGGTCCTGGGGGTAAAATGAGAAGAATTGATAATTTTTAAAACCCAGGGTTTTGAAATCACTTTTGAAAAGTTTTAAAATCAAATCTGGATTGGCAATTTCGGAAAATCAGGAGTTCTAGATCTCAAAATGACATGCTGTGCAGTGAAATGATATGAAATGCTTGTGCAATACTATGCGAAAGATATGTTCTACAAAGTTGCCATTCTGAACTTGAATTTGAAAATTTTGACTTTTGGTTAAGCATGAGATTTTGAGAATTTGCAATTTGAGGGTGCCTCTGAGTCTAAATGGAGAAGTCTTGAGACTCGAGAATGGAATTTAGGACTCTCTGCAAGGTTCCATCTTGGAAAATGACCATTTTGCCCTTCCTTGGTTCTGGAGAACCGAAATGTGATGCTTGGTGGAAATGTCAAGAAGGTGGGTGAAAATTTGGGGTGTTTACACTTAGGCAAAGATGGGTAGGGTTGAATTTAAGGCATTAGCATATGCCTTTCTCATATAGATCTTCATAATACGTATGCATACATTTCCTCCTTAACATAAGGCCCACCATATGCCTTTTTCATCTTAGGTAGAATATTTCTGCATACATCTTCTTCATTAGAATAGGTATGACCACCTGATTTTATGTTTTGGATATAGTGTTTCTCATACTTTGCATTTCTGCCTTATGCTGATCCTGTTTTGCATGGAATGTAAAAAAAAAAAAAAATGTCATCTCCTTTCTTAAACTTAGGATTTGTAATCTCAATTCATGTATTGTAATAGCTAGATATAATGAGAAACACTTACATTTCCTATTTTTAGATAGAATGAATGGGCATTGTAAATATCATGAATTACTTGTTTTTCATGCATCTTTTTCTTTATTTCTCAAATTCTCACAAATGGGAACACGAATGGCATGCGCACCATTTCGTAAGAGGTAAGTTAATCCTAAGTTGATGATTTGCATCAACGGCCATAGTCGGGATGTAAACAAGACTTAGGATTTTTATCTTTCATGAAATAACACTGGATCCGTTCTCAAAATTCATCATATTTTCCTTAAATATTTTCTTCTTTTATCAGAATTTAACTTAAAATTAACTCAAAATATATACCAATGGCCATAGTCAGGGTATATTGAGAGTTCATTTCATTTTAAATTCTATAAAAGCACCAAATGTATTTCATTCTTCTCTTGAATCTAAATACAGATTATTATATAATACATTCAATGACCATAGTCAAGGATGTATTATATCTTCAATCTTATTTTAATTCATCTAAAGAATGGAATAGCTCTTCAAAATCCAATTTCAAATTCTTCAAATTCATTCATCATTTAGGATAGAATTACATCATATTTTCAAAAATTCATTTTTCAAAAACTCCAAGTAATGTAAATATTTTCCTCAATCTATCTTCAATCCTTATCAAATCCGATTCATCCTTTCATTTTTCAAAATTCTATTCTATTTTTCAAAATTCTATTCTATTTTTCAATCTCAAAGTTCAATTTAACTTTGAGATTTCAAATTCATTTCATATTTAAATTCAAATCAGATTTCAAAATTCAAATTTGACTCTGAAATTCCAAATTCATTTAAAACTCCAACTCAAAGTTCAATTTAACTTTGAGATTCTTGATTCATTTTCTAAAATTCAAATTCAAAATTCAAAGTCCAATTTGACTTTGAAATTCATTTGTATATTCAAATTCAAAATCTCATTTTTTAAGTTCAATTCAAACTTGAAAATTCTTGATTTATCTTCTGAATTTAACAAACTCCAAATACATTTTAGGATCCAGGATTCAACATTCATATCGGATCTCAGACTTAGACCCAAATCCATCTTGGGATCTAGAGTCCAATTTTACTTTGGATCACAGACTTCAGATCCAAAATCCATTCTAGGATCCAGAACCCAGTTCTATTTTTGGATCTCAAACTTCAGATCCACTCCATTCTAGGATCCAGAATCCAATTTCACCTTGGATCTCAGACTTTAGATCCAAATTCATGTTAGGATCCAGAATCCAATTCCACTTTGGATCTCAGACTTCAAATCCAAACCCATTTTAGGATCCAGAATTCAATTCCATCTTGGATCTCAGATCCAAAATCCATTTCAAATTTCGGATCCAATTTCGATTTCAGATTCAAAGATCCAGACTTTGGATTCGAATTCCATCTTGAAATCCAAATTTCAGATCAAGTTCTATTTTTCAAATCCAACTTTCAAAACCAATTCCATTTCATTTCCAGATTTCAAATCTAAATCCGCTTACAGATCATATCTGGATTTCTTAAATTCATTTTTTTTCATCATTTGGATTTCTCAGATCCATTCTAAATTTCAAACTTCAAAATCTAAATTCAATTCCGTCTCAAGTATTCACTTCCTTTCCTAAATTCAAGTTCAAATTCAAAGTCCACTTCCGACTCTTGAAACTTCATTTCCTTTCATTTCAAAGCTTCGAATCATTCTCTTTCCAAAAATCAAGATTTATTCTTCCAAACTCTGATTTACTTCAAAGACTTAGAACTTCTCTGATCTGTCTCAAAGTTCTAAGTTAGATTCAAACCATTTCTTCCCTCCATTATTGAATCCATCTCAGAATACTTGGAAAATTTTTAAAACATCTTTTCAAAAAGAGCATACATCCATGCATTACAAAAGCATGATTCTTTGTGCATTTAGATCTTTAGGATAAATTCTTAGATAATATTTAGGCAAAGCAAAAGGCATAGATTTGATCCTTGGTTTGATTACCCCTGGTAAAGGCGCCAGGAACGATCGAACCTCGTACCGACGAGCGAATCCCGTCTCTCCATTTTTTCCGCAAATTTTCAAACGGAGGCGAGTTAAATTTCTAAATATTTTTCAAATCAAGGTCAAGTGAGACCGCGCAAAAGAGTTCCTCTTCTCTCTTTCTTTCTTTCTTTTCTCTTCTCTCTTTCTTTTTCTTTCTTTTATTTTTCTCCCTTCAAAAAGGAGGAAAATAGAGGTTAGAAAAGGAAAAAGAGAAGGAAGAGAGAGAAACCACAAGAGAGGAAAATTTTTGCGATGATCACACCAGCCTGACACCACTTCTGAGG
The DNA here is from genome assembly GCF_984573655.1 of Nuphar pumila. NCBI lineage: Eukaryota > Viridiplantae > Streptophyta > Magnoliopsida > Nymphaeales > Nymphaeaceae > Nuphar > Nuphar pumila. The sequence goes on along the minus strand of NW_028323238.1, from coordinate 10,905 downwards.
AATCAGAATCAGCTAAGGAAGAATCAGAAGAGGAAGAACAGTTTGTTTACCATCAGAATCCTCCGCCGCAGTTTGTAAAGACCACTGCAGAACCCGAATCAATAAACAAACCTATTCCGGCTAATGATCTGATGCAAGAGCAGATGAAAGAAATGAATCGGGCCATCAAGGATATTCAGGCCAAAAGCAAAGGCAAGCAGACTTACTCTGGTGAAGATTTTTACAATGGCCTAGATGGGGACGACAATCTGAAAAATCTCCCTCGCAAGTTCCTCAAGTTTGACGGAACAGGCAACCCTAAGGCTCATTTGACCACTTTCTATGCTGAGTGCGGCCGTTTCAGGAAAGACAATCGGGCGTTATTCATTTGCTTTTCTCGCAGCCTAGAAGGTGTAGCGGTCAGGTGATATGCATACCACATTAATCCTATCGAACTACGAGAGTTCGATAAAGTTGTTAATTTGTTCATCGAGCGCTTCATGTTCAATGTCGAAGTGTCACCAACCCTCAACCATCTGTACAATTTAAAACAGAATGAGAATGAGAAAGTCAGCAAATTCATTCACAGGTGGAGAAGCACCTGTAACAGAATGAAGGTTTCTATCCCAGAAGAGTACGCCCTGCAAATTATCTTGAACAACTTTGTTCAGCCCCTGAGGAACCTCATTTCTACATCGCCCGCCAAATCATTCATCAAGCTGATTGAGAGAGCTGAGTGACTCGAGACCGGATTGGACAATGGCCTGTATGAAGGATATCCTTTTGTCAGAGGGAATCCTGATCAAAAGAAGAAGGCACACGTCGCCTATTCTACAGAGTTTTCAGATCAGGGCAGTAGCTCTAATAGCAAGAGAAACCGCCGAAAAGACTCCGGACCCCCTAAGGCTGAAAGAACCAATTCGGCAGCTCAAAAAGGAAAATATGCAAAGCCGCAACCTGTCTAAGCAGCGCCACAGCCTGAAGCAAGGCAGTAAGAAAAACCAAAGCACAAGGGGTGGAGTTATGATCGGGAGTTCACGACTTTGGAACAATCCCGCGAGGACATCCTTGAGTACATGTTGTCCAAATGGGTGATCAAACTTCCCAAGGTCGCAGAGCCTCCAGTCGCTATGTGCAAATGGACTGACAAATTCTGCAAATTTCATCGGATTGTAGGGCATGACACAGAGCATTGTTTTGTCCTAAAGAACATCATTCATGACTGTATTGACAAGAACTTGTTAATCAAAGATGAAGAAGAACAGCCAAAAATTTTGTCCAAGCCATTTCCTAAACATTCAGCTTCAGTCATCACAGAGCAGGTGTTTTCTCTTCAAGGCAACATTCAACCATGTTTCAGTCAGGACATTCAGGATCAACACCAGGTCCTGGTCCTTCATCAAGCGCAGTCTTCTGCCAAGAGGGTGGATATTACTGCATTTTCCAGCAACAAAAAAACAACCAAGGAACCAGCCAGAGTAACGACAGAAATTGCCAAGCTAACTCCCAAGATTCTGAAGCGCTTTATCAAGGCAGCTTCAAAGAAAGAAGAGGCTTCAGGGTCAGTTCAGAAGCCAATTACTGCTTTATCCATAATTTCTATCCTGGATCTGACCCATGCTTCCCCAGAGCACTAGCAAGTGCTAGAAGACCTGCTCAGAAAGATCAAGGTCAAGCCTAGCACAACACCACAGGACATGGCTCAATCGTCAATCAGGTCATGACAAACGCACCAATCACTTTTTCTGATGAGGATTTGCCGAAGCCTCATTCATTTCACAACAATGCCTTATACATAGTGGTGCAAACCAGGGGCATGACAGTCCCTCATGTGCTAGTTGACGGGGGCAGCAGCCTAAATATCTGTCCAGAAATGACGGCTAAGGCATTGGGTCTTAAAGAAGAGGAATATACCCCAGATCCGATCACGATCTATGGTTTCGACAACCATGGGCAGACAACCAAGGGGAAGATATTTCTCAAAATCTTCATCAATTATTCAGTGCATATTGTCCTTTTCCACGTAGTGAATGTGCCACCTACGTACAATCTGTTGCTTGGGCGCACTTGGATCCACAATACCAATATTGTTCCTTCAACCCTTCATCAATGCATCAAATGGTCGAAAGGAGGCATGATCACCACGGTCCTAAGAGAGGATCCGGAAGAGCGACTTCCGCAGCCAATGATTCCCTGTCCTACTTTCACTGCCGACATCCCAAGCATCAGGGAAGTCGATGAAATCAATCTGAGTGAAAGTCTAGACTTGTTAAAGTTAAAACAGGTCCGACCAATAGAAAATGTGGCAGCAGTAACCCAGTGGTAGGGACCTCGCTTCTTCAAGTTAGGCAAGCGCCTTGATTGCAATTCACTCAAAGATCACCCTCTTTTCCCTCAGTTCTCAAAAACTAAGAGAGGGTTTGATCTTCTAATGAAACACGGTTATCAACCCTTCAGGGGCCTGGGCAGAAATAAAGACGGCATTCTGGAGCCGATCGTCCTCACTCGACAGGCTTGGGATTCACCGGTCAGTCATCCGACAGAAAGACCACCTTCGTCAAGGGAGCCAATGAAGAAGACAATGTCAGCGTTTTTTGCTTTCTCTTTTCTCTTTTAATATCATCTTGTAAGGGGCGAAGATCTGCCCCGTTTTCTTTTTTTCCTCCAACAATCATCTGTGAATATCAAAATTACTTAATCAATGAAAATTTTGTTTACTCTACTCATCTTGGTGTACACAAATTCTTTGTTTATATCCTTTGCTATGATTGTCATTCTTTGTTTCTATACAAAAGGCTATTTTTCAAACCTTTTATCCTTTTCTTAAAAACCTTCTCTGCGCTTTCAGGATTGCTTGAATCATGGCTCCTAAATCGCTCAAAAAACTCGTTATCAATACCAACTTCTCTCAAAATAAATCCAAACCGGACAGAATCTGCAAGGCAAAAGCAGAGGCAAAAGTCAGCAAGATAACGGGGCAGATCGAAGAGTTAGCAGAGTTCGACTCAGCGATTCAGGATTTGCAAGTATTCAGAAGCAAGATGAACCATCGTCGTTGGTTCAAGATCCAACAGAGAATGTCAACATCGGTCCAGAAGACGATCCGAAAATCCTCAAAATTGGCTCCATCTTATGTTCAGATGAGAAGGAGAAACTCATCCATTTCCTCAAACAGCACCAAGAAGTCTTTGCTTGGACTTATGAGGATATGCCAAGCTTAGATCCCAAGCTGGTCGAGTATCGTCTTGTGCTTAAACCCGATTGCAAGCCAATCAAGCAGAAATTGAAAAAGATGGATCCCCGAGTAACACTGCAAGTTAAAGAAGGACTTGAAGAGTTGTTAAAAGCAGGATTCATCTGGACTATTGAATACCCAGACTGGTTGGTGAACATCGTGGCAGTTCCCAAAAAGAATGGCAAAGTCCGAATTTGCATTGATTTCAAAGATCTGAACAAAGCCACCCCAAAGGATGATTATCCACTCCCCAACATCGATCTTTTGATCGATAGCACGGCAGGCCATGCAATGTTTTCCTTTATGAATGGATACTCAGGCTACAATCAGATAAATTGGCCGCTCGTGACCAATCCAAAACTTCTTTTACCACGCCTTGGGGTACATTTTGCTATACAGTCATGTCGTTTGGGCTCAAGAATGCTAAGGCGACCTATCAGAGAGCAATGGCAGTTATTTTCCACGATCAGATGCACAAGAACATGGATTCCTATGTGGATGACATTTTGGTCAAGTCAAAAGAGGGAGAGGATCATCTTGATGCTCTCGGCCAAGTCTTTGAAAGACTTATCCTCTACATGTTGAGACTCAACCCACAGAAATGTGTCTTCAGAGTAGAATCAGGCAAGCTGTTAGGCTATATGATCAGCAAGAAGGGCATAGAGGTGGATCCTGCCAAGGCAAAGGCAATCATTGATATGCCGCCTCCCACCAATCTGAAAAAACTAGGTAGCCTTCAGGGTCGCATTTAGTCGATTTGGTGCTTCATCTCCAATTTGTCCATGAGATGTGAACCCTTCAATCACTTGTTGAGAAAAGAAGTGAAATTTGATTGGGGACCAGAATGTCAGCTCTCATTTGAGCGCATCAAGCAGTATCTTCTCAATCCACCTGTTCTGAAGCCATCAGAACTCGAAAAGTCACTCCTTTTATATATTTTCGTCAACCATAATGCTTGTGGCGGATTTCTTGCGCAATATGAGGAAGGCAGCCGGATAGAGCATGCCATCTACTACATCTACAAGACCTTTATCGATTATGAGAAAAGATACTCTCAGATGGAGAAGACATGTCTAGCCTTAGTATGGATGTGCCAAAAGCTGAGGCATTATCTGTTAGCATCAGAAATCAAAATTCTATCAAGACTTAATCCTCTCAAGTACATCCCTGAGCAACCTTTTCTTACTGGGAGGGTCGCAAAATGGCAAGTCCTCCTGATGCAATACGACTTGGAATATTTATCTCAGAAGTCAGCCAAGGGTCAGTCCATCGCAGATCAGTTGACAGATTTCCCGTTGACAGAAGAAATCAAAGCGGAAGATGATTTTCCTGATGATCGTATCTGCAGCGTTCAGGAGTCCTCAGTTTGGACCCTATTCTTTGATGCTGCCAGAAACATGTCCGGTATAGGGATTGGGATCTTGTTGATTACTCCCGAAAAGGAGATTCTCCCTTATTCCCTCAAGCTCAACTTCCAATGTACTCACAATATGGCCGAGTATGAAGCTCTAATACAAGGCATCAAGATTTTGCAGGACTTTGATGTCAAGAGAGTACACGCCTTCGGCGACTCATTGCTTGTTGTCAGTCAAGTTAATGCTGAATGGCAAGTCAAGGATTCCAAGTTGATTCCCTATCAGAAGATTGCCTTGGCTCTCATAGGCAACTTTGAAGAATTTCAGCTCAATCATATCAAGAGGGAATACAACCATATAGCCGATGGTTTGGCCTGTCTTGGCTCTATCTTATCATTCAAAGACAGTGAATCCTGTCATTCCTTCGAAATCGGCAGACTTGATCAACCTGCCTACATTCCAGTTGAACAAGTGAACCAAGTCACTCAGAAAGAGAAGCCTTGGTACCAAGGCATCAAAAGCTTTATCGAAACTGATGAATTTCCATCAGAAATGCCAAGAAAGGAGCAACACGCGATTCAGCGCATGTCATCCCGTTATTTCATCCTTGCCAATACTCTCTATCATCGTGGGTTCAGCTCTGAGTACGTCAGATGCTTAGACAAGGATGAAGCCATGGAAGTTGTCCAAGAGGCACACGAGAGAATTTGTGGTGGTCACGTCGACCACCAAATGCTCGTCAAGCAGATTATCCGAGCTGGGTATTACTGGAAAACCATGCAGCAAGATTCCCATCAATTTGTAAGGAAGTGCATCAAAAGTCAAATGCACGCCATTCATGCGTCAGCCGCATATTTGCAATCTGTAGTTTCTCCTTGGCCCTTTTCAATGTCGGCCTTTGACGTGGTTGGTTCGATCACTGCTTCGGCTTCTAATGGCCATAAATATTTCCTCGCAGCTACAGAATACTTCACCAAATGGGTTGAAGTCGTGACTCTGCGAACAGTAGAAGGCCGACATGTGGTTTCTTTTATCCATAAGAATCTTCTCTGCCGCTTCGGCGTCCCACATGATATCGTGTCAGACAATGGCAGCCATTTCAAGAATGAGAGGATGAAGACCTTCTGCTCAAAGTTCAGGATTCATCACCACTTCTCAGCTCCTTTTTATCCTCAAGGAAATGGCTAGGCAAGGGCCACCAACAAGATTTTAATCTGCATTCTCGAAAGAACTGTGGAAATGGGCCGCGATTGGCACGAAAAGATGCATGATGCACTCTGGGCGTACTGAACCACCATTCGGACCCCAACCAATGCTACTCCTTCGGAGCTTGTCTACGAGACTGAGGTAGTATTACCTCTCCACGTTCAGAAGCCCGCACTCAAGTTCGCATCACTCATTGAACTTCCGCTTGATTAGTATCAACAGCGGAGGTTGGTACAGCTTGATCTGTTAGATGAGAAAAGGCTCAAGGCGGCAGAGCACGCTCAGGCCTATCGTCAGAGGATAGCTTGACACTACGCCAAATAAGTTATTGAGAGAAGGTTCCGAGTCAATGATCTTGTGCTCAGATCGATAACTCATCTCAAGCATCGGCCACGGGGCAAGTGGTCGCCCAATTGGGAAGGCCCTTATGTGGTTCAGGAAGCGCTGCCTCGCAATTCCTATCGCCTGATCAACGCAGACGGGGTGGAACTGCCAGATCCTATCAATGCTCTGTATTTAAAGAGATTTTACACTTGAATTGTTCATCATAGCCTTTTGTACTCTTCAAAAGTCTCTTTCAATAAAGCAATAATCTTCTATTTAATTCTCACATTCTTCTACCCTGATACTAGGGCATTTTTGTTTTTTATCTATACTTATACTTCTTCTTCATATGCAGGCTGGATCAGACTAATCTTTTTCTAAAAATCTTATCAACTTTTCTGTTAATCTTGTTATCTTTATTAAATTGCATTGATTTCATTCTTCAATTAATCAAGTTTTCATCAATTTATTGTCAATTTTATCAATTTTTGTCAAGTTTTATCGATTTTACTAAATTTTATCAATCTTATTAAACCCTGTCAGGTTAAGGGATAAACCTGATGCCTCATTTCAATGAGGTATTTTTCCTTTCAGGTTAAGGGATAAAACTTGAACCTCGTCCCGCGAGGCCCTTTATTTTTCTTTCGAGACAGAGGATAATCTTAAATTCTCCTATCATCAATTTCTCCTAAAATTTCTAAATCTTTATTGTCAATACCATTAATTTATCAATCCTTTTGTCCTTTATCCATTTCTATCAATCTTTTTCAATTTTGCCAAATTCTCTTCAGGATCAGGGATAATCCCGGAAACCGTCCTGAATAAAATTCAGATCTTAGGCCATCTTGGATCAAGGACCTTGAATAAGTTTCTCATCCTCATCGTCGGAATCTATTCATGCTTTTCGTCTAAAAATTCGACCTTTGGATAGGATTTATTTCCTTCCCATCTGAGTTCTGACTCAGTCTTTGCTTTCATTTTATCCTTTATTTTTGGAAGATCCGTGTTCCGACTCGGGTTTTCCCCTTTTTATCTTTCGGCTGAAACTCCGGGTTCCGACTCGGACTCCCTTTTTTATCCAATGCTCGTGTTAAAACCAATTCTTATGTCAAGAATTCGAGTTCTCAAACTCGAGTCTCATTCATTTTTTTTATTCCAAAAAAACGGGTTCCGACTCGGATTTTCCCCTTTTGTATACCCTTATTTTTTGAAACTTCGGGTTCCGACTCGAACTTTCTTTTAGATCCAATGCTCGTCTTGGAACCAATTGCTATGTCGAGAATTTGAGTCCTCAAACTCGATTCTCATTCATTCTTTTATTTTTGAAAAAACAGGTTTCGACTCAGATTTTCCCTTTTATATATTTATTTCTAAAAAAACTGAGTTCCGACTCAGACTTCCTTTTGGATCCAATGCTCGTATTGGAACCAATTGCTACGTAGAGAATTCGAGTCCTCAAACTTGATTCTCATTCATTCTTTTATTTTTGAAAAAACGGGTTCCGACTCGGATTTTCCCTTTTATATATTTATTTCTGAAAAACCGGGTTCCGACTCGGACTTCATTTTGGATACAATGCTCGTATTGGAACCAATTGCTATGTCGAGAATTCGAGTTCTCAAACTCGATTCTCATTCATTCTTTTATTTTTGAAAAAACGGGTTCCGACTCGGATTTTCCCTTTTATATATTTATTTCCGAAAAACTGGGTTCCGACTCAGACTTCTTTTTGGATCCAATGCTCGTATTGGAACCAATCGCCACGTCAAGAATTCGAGTTCTCAAACTCGATCCTCATTCACTCTTTTATTTTGAAAAAACGGGTTCCAACTCAGATTTTCCCTTTTGTGTATTCTTATTTCTGAAGTTCCGGGTTCCGACTCGGACTTCCTTTTGGATCCAATGCTCGTATTGGAACCAATTGCTGCATCAAGAATGTGAGTTCTCAAACTCGATTCTCACTCATTCTTTTATTTTGAAAAACCTGGTTTCAACTCAGATTTTTGCTTTTTGTATATTTTTATTTTCTCGAGTTCCGACTCGAATTTCCTCTGTTGATCTAATGCTCGTATTGGACCAAAATTTCTCCTTGTTTTTCCTTTCAGGTTAAGGGACAAAACCTGAACTTCCCCTTTAGGATAAGGGACAATCCTAAAACACCGACAATCATTCTCGATCAATTCTCAAATATCTTCGAATGTCGGTCTCTTTCTCAACTCTCCGTGGGAAACTCAGTGCTCGTGCTGGTGTGCAATTTCGAAAACCCAGTGCTCGTGCTGCTGTGCATTTTCGAAACCTAGCACTCATACTGGGGCATTTTTCGAAATCCAGTGTTCGCGCTGGTATGTTTTTCAAAACCTAGTGCTCGTGCTGGTACCTTTCTAAATCCAGTGTGTGAACACCCCAAATTTTTCAAACTTTTGTAAAAATGACCATTTTTGCCCCTAACCCCATTTTCTGAGAAAATCAAGTCATTTCTTCAGATTCTCTGGATTAAATTCCACATGGATATATTCAAAATCAATTCTGGACCCGAATCCAGTGCTTTAAGTCCATATTTCTTCAAAATCCGGATCCAAATGTATTTTCTGAAGAAATTTTCTTAAAATAGCTTTTAAATTCTCAGAAAAATTCCCTTTTGTTATTATTTTGCAAAAACACAAAAAAAAATAGTTTTAACCTTTGTTTTCTCACAAACTTTAGGATTTTATTCTAAAAATACAAAAAAAAATTGAAAAATAAAACAAAAACCAAAAAAATGGAAAATTTCAGGAAAAATGGATGAGATTAAACTTTTTAAAAGCCGATTTTTGCTAAAAAAATTACTTTTAAAACCATGTTTATGAATTTTTTTTTTTTTTTTAAGGGAGCCTCTTTTAGGAAATATCACAAAAATTCCAACAACCCGCTCCCGCGCTTCCTTCTTCTCCTCTCTCCATCTTCCATCTTCAAACGGCCATCGTCGTTTTCCACCCTCAATCCTCAACAAATTTTCTTCCCGAACTCTCCATTTCCCCTTTAAAAAGCGCCCTCCAAGCTTCTTTAGGGCATCCATTTTTTTTTTATCTGCGTTCACGCATCCATCAAACTCATCTCTTACAATCCATGAATTTCATCTAGCTTTTCATCGATATTCCCTCTGATCGACACCTCTTCTGAGGAAGATACCCATTACAATCCGACCATCATTGAGGATAAGAGGAAGAATCCCTCTGCAAATTATTCTTCCTACAGTCGCCCGTAAGGAATTCAATTATCTGCAAACAAGAGGTCGAACGGTCCGCAACATCCAGGAGGTGTTGCTTCTCCCTTCCTAAGTTCCTGCTTCAACTAAAAAAAAAAGAGAAATCTGGTAAGCATCGACTCTTTTTCCTTTTTTTTTTATTTTCAATTTCATCTGATAGTAATGTTTGCATTTTATTATTATTTTTCTTCATTTCTTCTTCTTTAATTTCCCCTCTTTCTTTCCGTTGCTTATGATTTTTTTTTTATCGGTTCTTCTTGTTCATGGCCTCGTTAGAGCATTCTTGGAAGCATCGGGTTGCCTATAGCATCCTCGATACTCCTCTGTGCAACATCAATGGAACCATTGTGTTCCAACAAGTTTTCTTTTATGTTTTACATTTTAGTATATTGCTCCTTGATTTCTCGTTTGTATATGTTATTCCCTGTTTTGGTTCAATCTCATATATTCTGTACTACAAATTCTCTTTTGGGGTCACTGCATCATGGCATTTTACAGTATCTTAGCTCCCATCATCCTCCTGGGAATTGCAAATCACCTTGACTCTTCTTTTTCAATCTTGGTTCTACCTTTAGATTTCCATTTATATTTGATTTCCATGTTTGATTATATCTGATTGCCCTGCTAACCGTAATATCATTCATATTATTTATCATGTTCTCGTTGAGCATCTGTTTCATCGCCCTGGACTAGCTTTGCTTCTCCATCTCTTGGCGTTTCGGTGATTTTCATAACCATCAATGTGGTTCATAGTTCAATAGCCAAGGTTAATCCTATTTGTTTTTCTCTTTTCGGAATGCACAGTTCGATCTGCTGGGCAGGAATCACCTTGAACCAATAGATATTGGTTCATGTTCCATACATTTCATATCAGCACATATTTCTGGGTTGACATTCATCACCAGTTTTTGTTTGAATCGGTCATGCTCTTCCATGGGAAAATAGACTGTAAAAGGGCTCTTCCACCTCTGAAAGATATTAGTTCTTATTACAACGTTATTGCAGTGATACTGGTGTGTGTTGTAACCAGTCAGACACCTCTGGCCCCTGGTCCTGTTCAGTTACTTCCTTTAAAAAAAAAATGATGTGTTAAAAGGTGGAAGAAACTAAGTGATTGGTCTTTGCCTCAAATGCCTCTCAGAGGCATTATAAAACCGTTGCTGGGTTACCATCCACAAATAAAGAATATATCCTTGGAGATGCATCTCAACGAGGGTAGAGAAGTACCTCTAGTTGAGACCGATCGGCTTGAGGAGCATAACATTGAGAGGCTTTCTTCTTATATCCTTGGAGTTACTTAATCCATTATTGCCATGATGATGATTCTCATCATCTGACATTAGCTGGACTAACTGAAATGATTTCCATAATTTTTTTTTTATGCTAACAGGTCATCTGATAAGATAGAAAACCCAATATCTTCTAAATTTCCTGTTCATTGGCCTACATGATACAGAGTGTGCTAGGGGTCTTAAGTGGTGCTGATTAGGGGGTTGGTTGTATACCAAATGCCTGTAAGAGGGATTGAGTTTCACACTAAGGAATCCCCGCACGCCATTATG
>NW_028323237.1:0-79854 GCF_984573655.1 Nuphar pumila | reverse complement strand
GTTGACTCGGTACCCCACACCCTTACCCACGTGGAAAATGGAAGGGAACGTACTGACAAGAATGCTCTGGATGTTCTGATTGTTGGTCTTGATGAAATCAAGCTCTGCGGCTTGCAGCGAGAGGTGAGAGATCGTCTGCGGGGTGGAGTCAAGGTCGAGGGCGGCTGCCACCATCAATGCTTCTGTCTCAACCACAGACATCGCAGCAGCCTCCATATCAGCCGCAGAAGAGTCGTCCATTCCCAGAACATCGTCGATGGACTGCGTTGTCATCATCTTCCCGTTGGGGGCAGTGAGCATCAGCGGGGGACGAGACTTGTCCTGGACTTTGTCCCAACTGTCCCCTGCGGCGTCGGCCTGCGCCATCTGCAGGTGTAGAGCCGCAAAGAACTGCTTGCCTCGCTCCGAGACCGTGTTGGATGCGTCCTCACTAGGAGCAATCTTCTGCGGCCTCTTCCGTTCTTTGGTGTAGTCGACAAATTGCTGCAGCAGCAGTAGGCGTCCGGCCACCGCGCAAACCCCCCAGCCCTGCATGTCAGGGTGTAATGTGGCTTATTCGGGATGCTTTATGTCCTGGCCGAAATCATATCTGTGCTACGCCACTTCGCTTACAAGCACGTAGGCACTTTCCAGTCTAACAGACTGTCGGCTGTCCAAGGGCAATGTAGGAACAAGTATCAATCGTGGTTAGGACCTTCTCTTGCGGACAGCGGAGCAGTTCTTATTCCATACCGACAGGCACTGCGGACACATGACAACTAGCCAGCTTTGAAAGGTCGAGGAGTAAGGTACTAGGTCTGTCTTTGGTGAAAAGCGTCCAGCATGCGAGGCTTGGTGAAGGTAGAGGTAACGCAATCACATCCCTCCTCCACGGTTCGCCGAGCCACCCTCACTCTGAGTGTTACAATTCCAGGTTCGATGTCTATATATGCGACATTTGTGGCTTCCTCCGTCAGCTACAAGGACGCAGTGCAATGTATTTCAGCAAGGTGCACTTCAGCAGTGTGTTGAATACAGAAGGGTCGCCCCAAGAGGAACAACAAATTTCCTGTGTTTCCTGCGATGTATGGACACGGCATGAGCACAATCTGTCACTATACATCCACCCGACAATGGCCCAAGCTCTGGGGTATTCTTGCCAACGCCTTGTGGTGGATGCAGAAGTGCAATTTGTAACTGTTCCACACCTGAAGCCAAACCACCAGGTTGGGATCTGCGATGGCAGCCTCCATGGTCTGTAGCAGTGCTCGAAGCACCACAACAAAGGTGATGTTGGAGAATAGAGCATTCAGGTCCTGTATACCGGCCAAAGCGAGCTTCAAGCCCCTGCTGTCACCCTCCTCTATCATCTGAAAATGTACTGCTGCCAACCTGCATCTCAATCTTGATTATCAGCACTAATCACTGGCATTCATCCTATGAACACACCACTGTTGCACAATCCGCTTGCAAACAATACGAGGGGCATTTCGCATGGGCACTTCAGAAGGCCACCGTGCTGTGTCTGCTGGCAGAACTGTTCCTCAAAGCACGGAACGTTTGAGCCTTTCTGAGCAAACTCCATCGAGCGAGTCAAATCACTCGTGGCAAGGCGCGTAACAATAGCATACTTACGCGCAAGCGCGTAAGCATTCGGCTGTCACGCGATAGGTTGAGCACAGTGGGAATGGAATACGAAGCGACTTTGTCACGAGCAACTGTTGTGAGTAGCGCGTGACTACCTCAACTTACATTTGTAAGCAACAATATGCCTATTGAGAACGTACCCAAGGCAGTAAGCGTTTGATAGACAACAGACGACGTATAGTAGTCGTTCCGTCATTTCGAAGAGGTTCTCGTGCTGCGACGTCGCTAGAAGGCACGTTGTGACCACCACGGCCTCAACTGTACTGAGCGCTCGATTACGTTTGATCATTGAAGTCATTCCTTGCACTACCTTCATTTGCGACTCATCAAAGCCATTGAAGGATATTGGCGCGCATGACGGGGATGTTGGCCTTGTCTGTTCGTCGGACGTCCCTAGTCCTTTTGCGGTCAAACGGGTCGCATGCGGTGCTCGAGACGTCAGTACGCATGAGTCTGAGCTGCGCGCTCTCGGCCTGCACGTAGGAATTATGTTCACTCGCGCCCTTGAGAGATCCATTTATGGGTCACAAGCTCTCGGTACCGTCACAACAGGCGTTTACCTGGACACGAATGGACTCAAACAATATGTAAAATGAACAGGCTTTCCTAAAACGATTCCGGTTGAATCTTACCGGGTTCCCTTAACCAGTGTGTGCGTTCACATAATTGTCGTTTTCAGATGTGTACAAATTGGCACATTAGACAAGGGTGTGTCAACTTTATCTTCCCAAAACGGCCAGGTTACCCAACACCCTAGCACGTATCGTGATCACAGTTACGTACATTGGCAGTTAATGGTGAAGAATGCAAAGAAAGATCCCTGAAATCGCTTTGAAACGTGGTTGCCAGACCAGCGGTGAATTGATCGCTCCAAGGGCACCGGCAGCCTTCAGGGTTGACAGACAAAACACCGCACCGGTGATGAAGAGGACGTGACATCACACGTTTTCTTCGTTTCTAAGTAGTGCCTTGCATTATCTGCCAGCATGTGAATGCGTTCAGATAGACAGGGCACTGACGCTGGTCAGGGGATGCAATATACGAGCATCATTGAGGAAGGTTCAGACTCGTGAGACATGCTGTAGATGTGTCTCACAACAGTTACGGCAGTTTTGCAGCATTTGCATCAACGCAGTGTCAGTGTTGATGACATAATTCATGTGCGTGCAACTGAGCATCTGGACCGTTGCGTACATCCCTAGCAAGAATGCCGTGTACAAGCTTACTGCGCCTGAGATACGTGGAAACATCAAACACATCATCTCAAGTCATTTAACCCCACTGTTGTCTTCTTCAGGCGCTCTTAAAGGCACCCAGTCAACTGCAGGGTATGGCGGTTACGCACCTGGACACATTGTTCGCCACTCGGGTGCCACCTTTTCGGATGGAGTGATGCGCCTCTGCGTTCGCCACACGGCACGACTGGCCGTATGACAACAGATCTGGCATGGAAGCGCTTCGTTTACCTAGTGCTGGAACCGATACTACTGCTGCTACTTTGATGGACTTGCCAATGGAGGCACTGCACTGTGTGGCAGCCATGATGGCGGATGACGTTCCAAGTGTGAACGCAGAACGCAGCTCGAGTTCGGCAAGCAGACAGACAGTGGTAACAAATCGACTCAATCAAATGCAAGTGTTGACAAAAACTTCCGAAGCGTGCATTCAAGACAGCTGTCTGTCCGCAATAGCATATGTCTGTGGTCGTAATGCGCAGTACTGGAAGTAGCTTGGCACTCAGGTGATAAGTAAGTTGGAGCGTACAACCGTTGTTAAAAGGTCACCAGGTGCCTGCGCTCACAGCATTATGTACCTGTACGCACGTCATGCGAATTCAGGCGCAGCATGTGGTCAGCAGCTTCTATGTGACTCAGCTGAATCGCACACGACTACCCCTTCTAAATAGGACCCGCGAGGTCCGTTGTTTTCGTAATTGCGCATCTAGATCAGATAGGCCGGCAGACTGTTTATTTTATGGGTCAAGGCATATTTCAGGCATATCCTCTTGTAGCTCCGAACACCCTATCCAAGCTGCTCAAAGCAAATTAGATTGCACACAGATGGATGTGCGTGCTGGATGACAAGGCATGAACACGAGTTTCGTCGACATGCAGACTGAAGTGCGCAGGCTGCCTGGTGTAGTGTTGAGCATTTGTCACGCATTGGTGAAAAGCGAGCCTTCTTGCTGTAAGTGAACGTCGTGAAAAGAGCATTCTGGCATAGCCTTGCATGAATTTTGACAACGTCTTCGACTGTCCATGCTGGAACTCGAGCGGTGTTGTGCCCTTTAGCCACTCAAGAATTCTCGAAATATCCATGATGACCGCATGTTTCCCTTGCAATGAAAAGAGATCGCTACGCCACTTAAAGTTTCCAAAAGCACATAGATTACATATGCGCAACAACTTTGTGCGTCCTAAAAAGCGAGGGTACTGTCCTGGACAAGTATCTGAATGAGGTGCTCACTGCGAATGAAGCGCAACCCGAGACCGCCAAGATGACGTAGGGAAGTTTTCGTACGGTCGCACATGTGAGCTGCCAGTCCATGGTCCGTACAAGTGACCAAGAATAGGGCAGATTTGCCATTTCCAAGCTCTGTTTACGCGTACACAATTTACTCTACAGCAGCCAGTCGCACATGTGCAGATTAGTCGCGAACGTTCAAGCACGAATGTACAGCTTGCATGATAGGACAGAAACACCAACTTCTGTCCAATCACGCCTATCACCGAATACGTGACAAGACAGAAAGTTGTTCCGCAGGACCTCGATGCAACGCAACGCATGACGGTGAACGTCAGCGCAAGGTTGGCACGTGCCCCTCCCAGATGTCGGCAACTCGCGCAGGGCATTCCGGGCCTGAAGTGCACGGGATGAGGCCGTTTGCCGTTCCAAATAATGAACGCTCGTCAGTGCCGATGAAACCCTCGATCACCCGTCGGTTTCCAGGATCCAAAAGCCAGACGTAAAGCTCAGCAACATTGACTGACGCGGTGTAATCTCCGTCGTACAAAATCCCCAATGCACCACTGAACTGAGGCATGCAAAACGAGACGATCCCAGCATGGTCAACGTGCAGCGCAAGGGCGGCATTGCCAAGCGTCGCGGCTAAGAGCATCGCGGTAGATTCAGCCACAGCAGGCGCAGCCGCCGCACCAGACGACATCAAAGACTTGCTGATGGGGAGCATGCTCTGCGTCATGGCGTCGCTCTGTCCATCATCTCCATCCCCATCATCAGCTCTACCGATGACAATGCAAACAGCATCGGCAACGATGCGCACACGGTGCGGCTCGCCCACGGCTGCACCATGGGCTGAATTCGCAGCACGTGGGATCCCCCCTCCCCCTGCACAGCGTTCCAGCAATCCATCCCAGGGGTCACTCAGTGCGAGCTCACACAGCCACGCGAGCAGGAGTGCGACGACTCGCGGGCCCGGACACTGCGACAAATCGAGGATCGCGCTGACGTCAAATCCGGGGTCCAGGGGGCGCTCGTTGGCGCCGACAGCGTGTGTTGGGCCAGTGAAGTGTGCGAGGATGCCAAAGCGGTGGGAACGGTGCAGAATGCGGACGCCTTGTGCCAGGTCGCCGCTTTCGAGCAGCTTGTCGGTGATGCGGTAGACGATTCGGGCGACGATGGCCGCGTTGGTATCGTTGCTCAGCGATGCTGGGTCCCCTAGGATGAAGCGGTCAAAGATGGTGATGCACGTGAGGAACGCGGGCGTTGGCAGCAGCACGCTCACAAGCAATTCAAGCGTGTGCAGATCCGGGAATACGCCTCTGCAGAACGTACCAAATGTGAGGCTTACTAGTGGTATCCAGCTCCGCCTTGCCAGAATGAGTTCCCACTCCCGTTTTCATCCAATAATCCATGTATTGTTGGGCGTCTGGACCCGAAAAATCAGAAGGTCTGGCGAAGCACCGGTATCCAGCATTTACCAATACAATCGCTTTTCAAACTTGCCATAGCCGACGAGAAGGCCTCGACCGCTACGCGGCCTCAGCTCTCGCAGTATGCTTGCATTTAGCTTGGTTGGACTACGGCCTGTGAGATTGCCTACGTGCCTGATTCCACTGCATTGTCTGTCTGAAATTCAGACAGACTCTGAATGAAGCAATCTTTCATGAAGTACATGAGCGCCACCCTACTGTTTAGTGTGGCGATGGTTTGAGTTGTGTGTTTACAACATAAACCGCATCCATATGGACATTGGCGAATTCATTGCTACTTGGCAACCATTGCTACCATTCCTTACCATCACCTGGGTATAGGGGCACCAACGTGCAACATGCCACTTGCATTGAGCGACGTTTGGATGATGCATTTTCACTGTATCATCATCGATGATGATGCGCCATCATCTGCTGGTGACTAAGGCTGTTTAATCGGGTACTTTCACCATCAATGGTTCAAAATAGCCATCGATTTCTTGGGTCAGCAGGGTACATAGCTTGGTGAAAAAGAAGCCTTGCTGTTGACCGTGCACTTAACATATCCATCAACACTCTCAGGCGAACTATCAAATGCCCATAGTACCATTTAGCCATAAGCAAGTCCACCAGCAAAACTGTAAGTGGACGCCCAACCCAGCAGGCAGCTTTCGGCAAGCTGCAAAATCAGGAGCGGGACAAAGGGTGCGCCATGTTGCAGTTTGTTTTCCTGATTCTATTTCCAGCTTTGAAATGTTTCGTCACACCAGTAATTTCAAGTAGTTCTTGGAGTTGCCAATGTCGATGTGGATGCAGTAGTGCTGTTAAATGATACATCATTACATCACATACATAACGGCAGGAAATAGTCAACAACCATGTGGATGCGGTGGTGTAAAATGATACATCTTCATAATCAGTAGCAGATGCGCACTCATCGGCCATCTGCGAGAGCATGCGGTGGCAGAACATGCTCATGTCCACCTGCATGTCCGTACTGGTGACTGCTTTCAGTAGGATATTGTAGCTCCAGACATCTGGCTTCATGGCCTCCACCTCCGTGCCTACAACAACACACACTGCAATGAGCGGCGGCACCCCTTGGGGAGGGCACAAAGTAAAGAACAGCGGAAGTCAATTGAACATTTGTGTAAACAGTCTGTGTACATAAAACCTAGGTCAAGTGTGATTAAAGGCCAGTTCATTAACCAGTGATGCAATGACATTTGCTACGAAAGCTTCGTGCAACGCAGTAGCATGTCGTAGCGTCTTTCAACTTGTTTATATGATACATCATATTCTACACAGGCAACGGGCCAAAACGCTTGCTCACCCAATGCCAGGTATCACACTCTACCAGGCATGATGCCGTGGAAACTCTTCGGACGAGTAGGAACCGTTTGAAGGTCGATTTGCCCAATCATGCCTCAGCCACGTCGTTACAAGATGCATCTTCATCAGTGATGACCGATCAGGTCTGGAAGCTAGCGTTTTGCCAGGTCTTCTCATTTGCAGGTCCAGATGCCTGAACTTGCACGATAGTCTGGGACACAATGGGGATAGAGCTCCGTTCTGGCGACGCACTGCTTGGCTCCCATGCACCCCAACATATCATTCCTACCACTAGAAGATGAATGAAGGCATAGCGATTGAGGCATGTTGATGCGATAGCGCTGTACAAAGACACATCATCATCATAGCACACAGTGTCATCGTGAAAGGTGCTGCAGACCGTTGTCGTCGAGATAGGCTCGCAGGCTGTGGGCGGCGCTAGTGTGGGTGGCCTCGAGGGGAGGGGAGGGGAGTCTGAATCATGTCGAACAGCTCCACGACGGCGGACATTTCGCCCGCGCTCTGCAGCAGCTGCATGATGCCGTTGAGCGTTTCGATGCCTGCAGCAGACTGAGATAGTTTCGAAGCCCCTTGGGAGGCTGTGTGGATGTGCACCAGTTGGAGCAGTTGCTGCCATGAGGAGGCATGGTAGCTGGCTGAAGCCAGCACTGCGACTGCAGATGGCTCCAGCTGCATTTCGTCGCTGATGAGCCTCTGTGCCAGGTCTGACAACCTGCGCATTTGGTTGCCTGAGGAATGCTTCGGTGTTCGCATGCACGTTCGAATCTCAATGTTTGACTCTTGATGTTAGATCTTGTTCGAACTTCAGATCTTGACGTTAGAATTTCGACACACTATTTGCAGAATCGTGTGACGCAGCATGTATGGCGTGCGCAGTTATCGAGTGTCAAATACGGCCTTGATAATTTCTTTGGTGTTTGATGGCTTATTTATCGCACAAATATATATGGATAGATGCGGTCTCGACGACTATTTTTGTCCCCGAGAATGCACGAGTTTGCGGGCATCTGGACAGCGCTTTGCCAGAATGGGGCTGCCAGGATGGGGTTGGCACTCATTTCGGTTCCCAAAATTAATGCATTCTCAGGCATCCCGCGATTTCACACGGTCTAGCGGAATGCTGACTTCAAGTTGAACCAAACATGCAGAGGAGGAGGGGGTCGCACTGCTTCATGCGATTCAAGCGGCTGCATGAAGTCAGCACGCGGCGCTGCGAGTCAGGAGAGGTGGCAAGGCCTTGGCACACACTCACACCGTAAACCCACAGAAGCGCTTCCCAGCAGTCTGCAGAGGCAAAGATTCCAATCGCGCTCTCATACATCTTGCCATCCCCCACCACGTTGCTGCGCGTGAGGAGCTCAATCACCTGCAGTGTTTCGCCAGGCCCGTTGTCAGTTTTCGGGTCCAGATGCCCAAAATGCATGAATTATCGGGACGAAATTGCTGGTTGAAGTCCAGTCTGGCAAAGCGTTGATCACCTGCAGCCTGGCCTTGCTGAGACACCCTAGGTTATCAGTCCATTGAGCCCACGTTCAAGTTGGGTAGCCTGTTGTTTTTGTTCGGTCATGTTAGCCAGATGCACTTGGGGAGAGCACAAGTCTGCGGCGGTTGGCACATACATTTTGCAGCATGCGCTTGCATTCATGTTTCTTCTCGTTATCACCACTTGACCTGGCAGGCGGCACAAGCGCTTTGGTGGTGTGTATGATGTCAGATCTCATGCGGTCCGAAGAGCCCATTCAGCATGGGCACAACCGGTCATGGCAGCCTAACGCAAATCACATCGATATCCCACCCACACTACATGCGACCTGAACAATCCAATGACAAAGAGCATGCGTCAGAGCTTGTCTTTGAGGGATGCTGCATCCTTCAGTTTGGTGCGAGACTGGCCGTGGCGACCTCGCACATTGTCATCGGTATTTTATCAATCTTTGCAGTCGGCGCAGAGCCGCAGGCATGGGCACATCCATTCTTTTGCTGCACATTGTGGGTTGTGGCATTCAGGGGCACTCAGTGCTGCTTGAGAGCTGCACAGCAGAGTTAGGGACAGTCATGCCATGAGCTTGTGTGGGCCAGCGCTTTGCCAGACTGTGTGATTTGCGGGTCCCAAATACCCGGAAATTCATAGACTTTTCGGACCAAAATGGGGACGACATCCCATCTGTTGAAGTACTCGTGTGGACACCTCTTGAAGGCAGACGAGCCGTCCTACTCTAACAGACACGCAGTGCTTGGAGGGAGTGTGAAGCGGTTGCAACCGTGTGCTTCTTCGCATGTGCTTGCATTTCGCAGGAATGTAGCACACCTAACGTCATGGGGAAGGCTTGACAGCACAGCCATGTCGCGCAAGCCCATTTGCCTCGCACCTAATGGCACGCCGACTTTACATTACATTCAAAGTGATTCGTCTCACTTTATCTACCTCAGAACATGGTTATGCAGCAGAAGAAACGCTTTTTTTCCGCAAATATGATGGGATTCATGCAATCAGATGGGCCAACAATTGAGTGATTTGTTTTGTCAGCAGGTTACCTAGAGCGGTGAAAACCAAAGCTATGAGCAGGAGTGGGCACACCTGAGCGGCATTGGTGACAATCGCGTCATTCAGGGCCGGATTGTTGTCGCACTGCGCCTCGAGCAATGCCTGTGAGAGCTGCCACAGCACCGTGTGAAACAGCTGCAGTGAAGCCTTGCCCGTGCTGCACGCTGTGGTCAGCGACTCGCACGCTTTATGCCACTGCCCCAGCGCGCCGTACGCAGTCAGTAGCACGCTGAAGGTGTCTGTGTTGGATTGCAGGTGCATGGACGACATTCTCCTGCACAGCATGCACATTTGCTGCCCCCCTCTTGTCTGGTTGGACTGAACATGGACTGAATGGTCGCAGATCGAGCCTTGTCAGAGAAAATCACCCTTTGGTTTTCAACAGATATATGTCACGTTTCGTTTTGCAACTAAGGACGATGTATGTGTTTCCAACACTACCGCATCCACATGGACACTAGCATCTCCAATTACTGCTTGTGTTACCTATCAGCGCCAAAAACATGCATCTGTATTTCGACGAGGAAAGTTGAACTTAGGATGCCAACATCCATATGAATGTCGCCATGTCCTTGCCTTGTCATTTCGGGAAACGTTGGAGCAGTTCTTGCCGTCTGCGCCCCAGGCTGGGCCAAAGCCCCTAGGGTATGCCTCTTGCATCGTGCTTCACAGCGGAGGGGACATGGCGTGATCCCTGGTTCGTTGACTTCAACCATTCCATACCATGGTGCTGCAAAGATTTACATTTCTCGGCGAGGCCAGAATTGCTACACTTCGGCTTCTCAATTCTGAGTGATTCAGACATATCCTGACAAACTCGGACGTGAATCGGACGTGAATCGATCGGAGTTGGGTCCGAATTCTCAATGGAAACACCCTCAATGCAGCGCACCTGTAAGCGCCAAGGGCGCCTTGAGGGTCGTTCTGGCGCATGAAGGAGGCCAGCACGGTATTCATAGTGTCTGTGTTGGGAGTCACACAGGAGTCCGCCCGCAGCATGCTGAGGTAGTGAGCCTTTGCCTCCTGCCATTGACCCTGCACATGTTCCCGCGTCCTGCCAGCGCACACACACACACACGATGTGCAATTCTTTACTGACTGTTGCTGCATTTTGGGTTCGTTATTGCCATACAACACCTGTCATCTGTGAGTCAGCCGATGCGTCACACCCGACTTGCTCATCATCGGCGAGCAAGCCCTCAGCAGCGTCTCCACAAGCGCCGCGGGTTTTTCTTGTTTTGACGCCTGTTATATGCGTAGCGCGTCTACTCGTTCTGTCCGACTCTGAGAACTCGTGCAGGCTTGGTCCAGATCCGTTACAGATGATTGTCTACAGACATGCATGAAGCGCAGACCCAAGGCAAGAAGTGCTTCATCCATGATATCTACATGTGGGGACAATGATTGATTCCTCTACATACATGGAAATGCCAGTGTCCATGTGGATATGGTATCATCGTAACAGATAGACAATGGCAGCTGTACAAACAAGTTGCAGTGACAGGCTCGAGGAAGTAGAGAGATGGCGCAGCAATGGAGACGTTTAAGTTTGTCTGCTCAACTTATAACCACTCACTTTCGACTGGGTATGCATCTGGAGAGTTGGCACCTAGAAAGGGAGACTCATGAGCAGCATAATCAGCCTGACATGTTTGGTACCATACATGTTGATTTTCTATATCTAATTGTGTGAAAGTCTGACATTTGATTCTGAGACCCTGAAATCAACATAAGTTAGGTCAAAGTGGGGTGACTCCCGGCTGAGTTGAAGCCATGCAGCTACGACGGATGTGCTTTGCTGCACACATGTCTCGTGGGCCGCCTAAAGACGTCAACGCGCCTGATTTATGTGCTGACCCAGAACATGTGCAGCCAGCATATGCGTTTACCTAGCCCTAATGCTGCATGGAAGCCTCGCGGAGGCGCACACTCTGTTCAAGGGCAGCGATGACGACATTCATGCAGGTTGTGTTGGGCCGCAGCTTGCTTTGCTGGATCCAGCGCCAGACCTCGAGTGCCGCGGACACCGACCCCACTTTGGCGGTGGCGGCCATCAATGTTCCGTACGTCGCGATGGTGGGCTCCAGCCCTTGAGCAATGACGAGGCGGTACATCCTCATCGCAGTGTCCAGATCCCCGTTGCTGCCACAGGCCTTGATCATTGTGTTGAAGGACACGATGTCCGGCGTAACTTCGTTGCCCACCCTGTAAACCAAAATTGGGAATGTACACACCATACACTGTACACACCTTCTGACTTTTGGGGTCCATATAGCCAAAAATACATAAAGTTCAGAGACAAAATGGGTGTCGAAACCCGTTCTGGCAAAGTACTGCACCGTCTAATGTTTTTGAAGCCCAGATGGTCGCCTACTCAGTGGCGCTGTATTGCACGTGGGCACATGCGTCTGCTGCACTAGTTCTACCTAGCCTCGACATGCCCAGTCAGAGTTCTGTGGTTCAGTCAGTCGTCAGCTTAGTGACTCACATAAAGAGTCACTGTCAGGTACATAAGAGTCACTGTCAGGTGAGTCCCCTTCTCCACTGTCATCTGCTGTTAACATCACTGATAGGCAGGTACGAGTGTGAAATTTCAGACATGGCCATGTGGATGCGGTAGTGTTGTACACGGCCATACCGTACTGCCGGTAAGTATTCAAACGACATCGCAAAAACATGGCCGTTTGAATATTAGCATGTTTGAATAGTTGGCGGCGATAAGATGCATCATCAACGGAAACCACGAGGGCTCCGCCGACAGTAGCCAGCTACATCTCAGGTGCCGTGATGTGATCGTTTCGGTCATGATAGAACATGGGAGTGTGTGGGGTTGGATCTCAAGTTACTCCATCTGCCCAGGTAGAGCCAACTCCATGCATGTCCCCTCTTCAGAGGTGAGAGGCTCGCCAAATCGTAGAACCCCTCTGATTCCTGCAGCGGAATGGCGTGTGCGAGTGAATGCTAATTTATAACAGTGTTTTTCAGAATGGGGTTCGACCCCCAGGTTTGTCCCAAAACATCACGTAATTTCAGGCGCCTGGACCCAGAAATCACTCTGCCTGGCAAAACAAAGCATTTTATGTCGAGAATGGGCCTGACTTGCGACAAGGCAGCAAGTATGCCTTGTTGAACTATTGAAGTTTCCAAGGCCCATGTGGGGGTCGCCTTGTCGCAAGTCAGGCCCATTCTCGACATAAAATGCTTTGTTTTGCCAGGCAGAGTGATTTCTGGGTCCATGCGCCTGAAATTACGTGATGTTTTGGGACAAACCTGGGGGTCGAACCCCATTCTGAAAAACACTGTTATGAATTAGCAGCACGTACTTGAGCATGAGCTCCAGGAGCTTGAAGGCGCGAGTCACTTGAGGGGGGTTTGCGCGGGCGTAAGCCGAGAGCAGCGCATTGCAGCAGACGCGATTCGGGGAGTCCTTTCGGCGCACAATGCTATCCTGCCGCATGTGCGTGTTGTTGATGGCCCTGCGGCGGATACCTCTTAGCTGCTCCCAGTCCTGCATCGCAATAGGAGGCGCCACCACAGAGGGCAGCGAAGGAGAGCTGCAGTGCCCTAGGAGCGTCGAGGATGCCGAATTTGAGAGAGGGAGTGCATTCTTGGGGCTCGCTGCACCGCCCTTTGGAGAGAGCTGCATGCCGTGCAGCTGCCGTGCGAGCGCGCTGTCTTGAATGGCTGGGTTTGTGTCTTGTGAATGTGGCGGCGTGAGGCCGGGGGGGGGCAGCCCTGGCGGGGCCAGCCCCGGGGGGGCTAACCCGGGAGGCGGTTGCGTCTGGAGACCTTGGAGGCCTTCCGCTCCGCTGTGTTGTTCACGTGGCTCCTGGTGCTGCAAGAAGCTGCAGGACTTCAAACAGCGACACTTTCATAAGTCTTATATGTACTCCTCATGGCACATCTTGCCCATCTATCTTTTGTTATAGGTCCGGGCCTTTGATACGTCTAAACAGGAAGTCTGCGCTAGGTTCGAGCACCAACTTCCAGGATGTGCCATTTCCGGAGAACCCAGTGTTCAACGGCAACGACTGATTGTCGAGTTGCAGTCAAATTTTCCAATCTTGATGGGGATGCAAGGGACGATACATCACGATACATCATGCTCATCATCTGCTCAGTGTGTGCGGGGGCGCGGTAGTGATGTATCAATACCGCATCCCCCCACATGTACAATCGTAATATATCACACATTATGCTAACAGCAGATGACGGTGAAGAAGGGGACTCATCTGGCAGTGACTCATGTGTGTGTCACTAAGCTGACGATTATTGACTGAACCACTGCGGTAGTGATGTAAAAAGATACATCATCATTACATCGCACAGAGAAAGAGCAAGAGCTACGGGCTTAGGCCGAAAACAACCACATCAACACATTCGAAACAATACAGCTCATTGAACGTCAGCGGTCGGGACAGGCAAGCCTGTCATGAACGCGACTACAAAGGCCGATGCTGAGTTCACGAAGCGCGTTGGTGACAAATCCCGCCTTGATAACATCCCCTCCAGCGCTCGCTGTTGTCGCTAGAGTATTGAGCAGCTCCATAGCCCCGTTCCCCATGCGCCCGAAAGTTTCATGCGACAGTGGGCTGAAAGCATAGCCGTTGGGGTCAGCGGATTGATACTTTGTCCGCTTCAGTTGATCGCGATGCGCCGCTGCGATACATCATCATTACATCGCACAGAGAAAGAGCAATACGCTGCGATACATCATCATCATCATCATCATCATCACCACTGAACTCTGACTGGGCATGTTGAGGATAGGCAGAACCTAGTGCGATTGATAAAACACACTCGCAAACCTCTATGCATGAGTGCGGGATGCGTGCCGATTTTTGCCAGGGGAAGAGCTGGTCCCGTAGGAGTGAGACGATGGCGAGATCCTCTTCGTCCGTCACATCTGCATGAGGCGGCTCCAGGTCCAGCAAGCCCGAGAACTTGGGGTGCTCGGCATACATGCAGACAAAGATCTGCTCTGCCAGCTGCCACTTGCCGCCTTTGTCCATTGCCGTAATGAGCGAGCAACACGTCACCGCGTCCGCCGGCACCCGGCTCTTGCACATGTGGAGGAACATCTGCACTTTGATGTGCATAAGCCCTGGAAAGCCGCAGATTTCTGGCTCGCCAAACCCCAACAATGTTACCTTGTTCAATGTCAGACATCAGAAGCCATTTTGCATAGCAAGAGCGACCCTCACCCATTGAGACGATTGCATTCTGGCTTCCTTGGCATCGAGGGACGTGTTCCAAGCTGTGGGCTGGTCAAGAACATTGGATAAATGCACAGATGGTTGCCACATGAACTGTCTTCTTCCCTGAATATGCACAGACACACCCACAAGCTGGATTTTCATCCCATTTGAAACGCTTCTATGTGCAAAACACGTGCATGCAAGGGCTTTTCAGCCTCGTCCCATGCTACTGAAGAGTGCGCTTGGGGTGGTGTAGGTGGTTTATAGCGGTAGCAAGTGCTTCTGTGAAGTGAGATGCATCCCCTCATTGACACCTGTCCGTTCAAGGCATCTCAGTAAGATCCAGGGAGCGTCTTCCCGCGCAACCCTGGTAACTGGGTGGGGAATCGGTAAGGCTGTACACATGGCGTAGTTGGCTGTGCATGTGTTGGATCAGCAGCGCAATCAGATAACGAAAACCAGCATTTATGGTACCAGACATATGCCTTTGTTGCACGACGCACTGTCACTCACTGATCTGAACACCGCCAGCTCAGGTGCTGTTAGTACAATGCAATGGCTCAGTCATTGCCTGGTACGTCCCCTGCCTTGCAAAACACAGCTGAGCAGTTTATTATACATCTTAAACAGGAATGGAAATTGGCGCACTTCAATGGCCCGGCGCCACTGGCGGCTCTTGGCAAGGGCGGAGATGGTGGAAGAGTATGTGATGGCATCGCGGCGCAAGCCACTACGCTCCATAGACTCAAATATACGGTTAGCGTGCTCCCATTGCCCTCCTTTGCAGCATGCAGTGCTGCACATGCGGCACCGGACTTCAGACGGCAGACACGGGAACACACTGAGCAGTGATTTGCCTGGATGGGAAAATTTGCCTGAATCCCAGCCTCACAAGGTACAGCAATCGATACAGTGTCATCAGGGATGATACATGGGAAGTAAGCGCCAGATCAGAGGACCAAAGAAAGGAAGAGGAGCCATCACCACAGAAAGGATGACCGTCTCAGAACAAGGAGGGCGCACATGGCAGCGTTGGTGATGGTCGTGTCGGCTGCAATTCCAAGGGTGTGCAGAGAGTCATAGATCTCAAGGGACTTGGACCAGTTGCCCTCCTTGGTGAAGCGACTCATGAGCTTGGTGAGGCCCGGAAGGCGAGGTTGGAAGAGTGCAGAGCGAAGGACTTGGGCAATCCGGCCGCGCCCTTGCTCGGCTTGCTCAAGTGCCAGCGTCAAGCTGCAAGGCACCGAGAAGTGTTGGGCATCAGAGTGTGTTGATGGTGGTTGGGCGATGACTATCACGACTCTGTTTTGTTCTGACTGCTGACGTTTGATGAGCTGTACCACTTCGGATATGCTAGTGTTGTTACTTGTTGCCGATTTCTTGCCATTGTCTTTGTGATGTAATGACGACTCTGTTTCGATCGAGATTGCTTGGTTGCTCTCGATCTGCGCCGTCTTGTTCTTGCTTCTACATGTGCGATGTCACGATGATGGTGAGGACTCACACGCTTCGGAGTCTCAGCATCAGCTGGGCTGGTGTCATGCTGTGATGTACCGGTGCCCTCTTGGATTTTTGGCTCGTGCAAGCAGCAGCGCTTTCAGTGCTTGCCTGTCCCGGCCGCTGATTTTTTCCATGATTTGTCACAAATGTGCGTTGTTGCTTCTTGGGCTGTCCTGTCCTGTTTCTCGTTATGTGATGTCATGATGACGATGATGATGACGATCACTTAGGCTTGCTTGTTCCGACCGCTGACGTTCAATGAGCTGTTTCGAACGAGCTGTCTTTGTTGCTTGTTGTATATTTCCTGCCATTGTCTATGTGATGTAATGATGACGAACACTGTTTTGATTCGAGCGTGTTTACTTGGTTGCGTTGTTACTACTTCCTGCCATTATCTATGTAACGATGACCACCACGTGGTTGCTTTCGGCCTGGGCCGACTAGTTCTTGCTCTTATCTGTGTGACTTATCTGTGCGATGTCATTATTACAGCAACGACGGTGACGATGGCGATGGCGATGACGATGCACGGTGTCGCGGACAGGCTGGGAGCGTACCTACGCATGTCCACAGAGCCCTCTGGCAGTGAGCTGGCCCTGGAAGGGAAGTAATCAAACGAGCAAGGGCTTGAGTTGACATGCGAGAATGGAGAATCCCAGCCACGCTGGCCCGTGCCATGCTCGGTGTGCTCCCATCCAAGCATGCAGTTGTCATAGAGTGGCTCAGGAGATAGGTGCGGCGAGTGAGCTGTCCAGGGATAGTGGCCAATCTGGCTGTGCTGCCGGCTGGAGCTTGGTGTGCAGGGGAGGTGGGGCATTGAGGGAGGGGGGCCCATCCCCCCCCCTCTTGCATACGCGTCTGGAGGACGAGGGGGGAGAGCAGCCGTGATTGGGCTTGACATTGGATCTCCAATCTGTGCACAAGCTCAACTGGCAATGGCCAACTTGAAACCCAGTTGATTCCCATTTAAATGCCAAGTACTTCTTGCAGTTGCCAACGTTCATGTGGATGCGGCAGTGTTGTAGAAAGATACATCATCATGCAGTTTGTCAAGGGCCGCACAAAAGCGTAGTTGGCTGCCCATTTGTTGGATGATCACGCTCACATTGGATAATAGAAACCTTCATGGTACCAGACTTATGCCCTTGTGCAGGCCCAAATATGTCAGGGGTTTGTACAGGGCAAGTATGTCAAGGAAGAGCAGTTTTGGCGCACATGAGCAGGAAGGCGGTTATGGACGCAGCTCGTGGTGGCACGGCGCGGCACCAAAGGGCGGGGTCGAGCCCTGTCTTGCATGAGACTCGGGCTAGTGAAGTGAACAGCTGCAGCATTGTCGACCCAAAGCAAACCTACACACACACCATCAACAGTGACCTCACCACCTCCTTACATGACATGGCGACCGATGCGGATGGCAGCGACCCAGCGATGACAGTGTCCTCATGCAGACTACAGTTCATGAGCGTGCCGGAGCTGAGGTCAGAGGCCGAGACGACTGCCATGGCTTCACCAGGCCAGGGCTTCGCTAGACCTTGTGATTTGTGGGTGTAGATACCTGAAAAATGCATGAATATTGGGGGCATATGAGAAAAGATACATCGTAACCAGACGCCCAAAATGCATGTATTTTGCGCACAGGAATCGGTTCGGAAATCTATCTGGCAAAGCACTGGACATGCAGCTTTGCACACAGACATGGTTCCTCGGCACGGTGCCTGTTGCGCAGGCATATGCAATCATACCTGACGGGGAGTGAGCCTGTAGAAACCGCGGAGCATCGACAGGTGCAGCCCTGTGGTCGAGGAACGAATGGCCTGCTGGAAATGCACCTTGGGGATGCAGCAAGGGTGGGGGCGAGTGGAATGGCTGCATATTGGACGGGCCCAAGTAACTGTCGTTGTGAAACTCGTACATTTTGTTTGCGCTGTAGCTGCGCTGTGGGGAGCCTGTGTGTTGATTGCTTCGAGGGAAATGACTGGATGGGAGCTTGAGAGGGGGCCTTGGTGTAGACGAAAACCAGGGCTGCATGATGAAATGGGGTGCCGTATGATTGCTGGGCGAGCCTACTCGAAGCAGCGAAGGAGAAGGGGCTGGGGAGTAGTCTGTGGTCCCTCCTATTACGTGCTCTGCATGCTCTCGACTCTCAGGTTGTCTCGACTCGCATTCCTGAGAGTTGCTGTGGCCTTCTTTTCGCTGCATGTTGGAGGGCCGGTATCCAGGAGCCTGACGGTAATGAGTAGATCGCTAAGTGGGACGGTTCGCACGGGTTAATGCATTGAGGATGCACCGAATCTTGCTGTCAATGAACGCATCACTGCACCTGTAGACAGGACCCGTTTCAGATGCGGCGCTCCTTAAACTGTCGAACGGGCAATCTGCTGGTGATGGCTGCCATGTTGTAACGCAGGACGGCATGTGCTCGCAGCGATTGCAGCGAGTGGCTCCAGTGGGTGGTGGACGCCAGTGAGCGCGACACATCCCACAGGCACTTCTCAAGATTCATTCAACAGGCGACGTTCAATCATTCACAAGAGGCAAAGTAAGCCGTTGCTTATCTAAATCAGGCCTTCTTAGCGCGGCGCACCGCTTGTTCTTGATATCATGCGTCCGGTTTCTAACGCTCTTCACGTACGTGTATACCCGTGCTGGGTTTCGCGAACATGCTTCAGAACGACGAAGGCATTGCATCTTCAAATTAGAGCCAGTTCCAAACGCAAGTTAAAGCATGCAACTTTCAAGCGATGCTAACTGCGATCACAGCTGGCATGCGTTTCGCGGGTGGTTGGCGTCGACGGAGTGTCGCTACTCTCGCACCTTACCAGAGTTGGTGCTTCGAATTCGGTCGATGGTGGATGATAAGCGACATGGGCTCCACCAGTTCGGCATGGTATCTGGCTATGCCCCAGAAGTTTGTGGTCGTTCCGACGTACTTCGCGCTCTGCTTGATGTCAACACCTGTCTTCCTGTACCTGACTCCTGTGTTCTGGGAGACACACGTGCATAGTGGCCACGACTTCAGACTTCGCAGCCGTCGACAATGTAACGCATGTCCTCAAATGACGATTCCATCTATCATCTTCACAAGCGCGAGACCACGCACGCTGAGTCACACACGCAATGCACGTGTACACCGCGACAGAGCGGTTTCGCGACCGTCTTCGTGTAGACGGGTCTAAGCACTTGCACGTAACTATGGGATCAACGGAATGAAATGATCTGATTCGTTGAAGCTTGATCATACGTTCGTGGGCCGTTTCCTACGCGCAACCACGACAGGGCACCAAGAACGGCAAGTGTCCTGCTTGTCTGGTCGCCGCGGAATGGCCTGCAGGGGATTGGGTGACGAGGCTCTACTACGGTAGAAATCATGACGTCCTTCTCGTCGGCAAGCCCGGCACCTCGAAGCGAACGTTGGTTGATTCATAGAGCCGATACTTCCGCAGCTCAACCACTCTACAAACACACGTGCATCCACCTCCTCTTGGCACCACACCACTTGTCATCGCAACCCTCTCGATGGCATCGCTCATGTGCTAACATCACACCGGACTCGGCTGCAAGCTAGATGCTGAGAGCCTGGCGTTGCGCCATGTAACTGATGGCTGCCGCTTCCTGGCCTAAATAACGTGTTCCTCCGTATGAAACAGGCAAAGGACGATCAGGCCCCATGGGGCATCAATTCCCACATATCGAGAAAAAGAAGCGCACGCGCGGGTTGATCTCAAATGTGTGCAGGCGTGTGCGTCGCTCTTTGCGCGCAACTGACCATGCAAAATCCGCAACCATGGGCGCTTCTAGAAGCACAATTCAGCCCCTTGCCTCAAGTGTCCCGGGTCGGCACGCTCGCTGCTCCACTGTTCTCATAAGTAGGCCCCAGCTGGCTGCTCATGCAGGAAGCGTCGCTTTCCAACACACTTCAGGGGGTGTGCACGGCTCCAATCCAGGGTGATACCAACGCGGAACAGTCCGAATTGTGCCAAATCCGGTGTTTGATGTCACCTCCATCAAGGCCACCTTCACCCTGGAGAGACACACCACCCAGAAAGCTTCTGGCTTGAGCCGCGAATGATACATACAGGTTTGACGTGAGACAAATGTGCGGATGAGCATGGCTGGCAAACTGAGAATCCCCTTGGTACGCCTCTCCCGGGTGATTCACGGTGAGGGAACATGGCGTGACACCCGGTAATTTGGCTATTCAGATGCCTTCCCAAGTACCGTACTGTATTCGACATATGGTTGGAATTTTGTCAGCGTGACATCAATTTTGTTTATATGTGACCCGAATATAGATAGAGAAAATCGGGAAAATAGTGTACCTCTAGGTGCCCCGAACGCGACCAGCGTGGCGCGTGACGAACCATCTGTTCAATACGGTAGTTCTTGGAGTTGCCAATGTCCATGTGGATGCGGGAGTGTTGTAAAAAGATACACCATCATTACATCGCACAGAGAAAGAGCAAAAAGATACACCATCATCATCATCAGTTGCATGCTGTTGCTTCTATTCCGCTAACAGGGTATCACGCACGCCTGGAGCCTGACATGAGAGGGTATCACGCTAGTGTCTGTGACTGACTGACTGTTTGTAGCCACAAAGACGCGTCTTTCATATTGAGATGTGCAACCGTTTTTGCGATTTCCTGTGGCTGACAACGTGACATGGATGCCACGAATGTGACAGCAAGCAAATTGTCGGCCAATTGCTGGGGCAGCCGCCGATATACAGAATAAGGCTCGCTACCAGGCACGTGGTGCAAAGCAGTGCACTGTCATTCAACAAGCACACAATGGGGCAGGGGCCTGTTTGAGGCACGACCTGGGATGACTATCAGAGCTTCGCCAGAATGGGGTTCGACCCCCAATTCTGCCCCTGATAATCATGCTTTTTCTGGGATGCAGACCCATGAATCAAACTCCTTGGCGAAGCACTACAACCAACGCACATCCAAAATGCCCAGCTGCATGCCCGGTAGGCAAGTGCACTCGTCTTGCTCAGAATATGGCAACGATGTAGATCCAGATGGCGCAGGCAAAGGGCACGTTGTACTGCACGCCCTCCACTCGTACAGCTGTTGCGTATTTCACATCGTTTGCATCCACATGCGCCAGCCCTGTCGACAGCACGGCCTCCTGCACCAACCACACCGCACTTGACTTTCAGCTTGTGTGTTTCACCTGGTCACGTACCATTCCATCCCTATCGAGTTCACCAAAGTACCATTTCTACCAAATGGAGTTGAACCTCTGTGCACGTATGCCGCACCTCCGCAAACTCTTCTACCTCACAATCCATAACTGCTAGAGTGGCATTACCACTTGCTTGCAAATTCACGATAGAATCAAGATAGATTTCTTGCAGATTCAAGATGGAATCAAGGACCAGGGCGGCTTTGCAGGCGTAGTGAAAATGTACTGGCTTGCACACGTAGTGCTACAGTGGTGGAGAGAGTCATTCGGCTGTGGATAATGCAGTCCACAGTCCATGCAGACATGCACTCCAAACGGGCCACAATAAGTTTGCACAGCACAGGCATGCAATCCACACGAGCTACCAGAACGCCTTGGACCCCTCCAGCAGGCTGGAGCGTCTCTGGTAACAAGAGCGCTACAGCTCGCGGCAGGGTGATTGTTGGTCGCACCTTGATCGCCAAGTCTGGCGCTGTGCCAGAGTACGGCACGCAGAGGAGGTGGCCAATGACCGTGACATCGCGCCCACTGCTCTCGGACACTGCCTTCTGGATTGCGGAGTTGTGCCGCTCCTGCAGCGCCTCGATGGCGGTCAACGACGACTCCCTCCCCTGCGGCAATCCTTTGCGCGGGCCCGTGACTGCACCCCTACCTCTGGGGGTTTCGCGTTGCTCGTGCTCGCGGGCCTCCCTCCTGCTCTCCTCGTCGTCCTCCTCGTCGTCCTCGTCCTCGTCATCGTCCTCGGTGGTACGGACGGGCCGGCGGCGAAGCATCGCCCGCGGGGAGGAGAGGGTGGTGCGGGTGCTGGCGGGCGCCTTTGCGGAAGCGGAGGCATGGCCGAGGCTGGCGGCCCGTGCTAGCAGGAGAGCCTCTTCCACGTCGGCAAGCAAGCTCTTAAGCTTGGCGGAGATCGCCTGGTCGGGCGGCCGTTGCTTGAGGAATCGCTTTGCTCGCTCCGTTCCTAGCTCCTGCAAGGACTTACACACCTTGGCAACCGGCCGCGGAAGGTTTGTTCACGTTAACGCAGAGCGCACGAGAAGCGCGAGACGATGCTGCTTGGATATCATTCCCCATTGGAGCAGGTGCTTTTGCCAGAATGGGTTTCGACCGGCATTTTCGACCCCAGATATCAATGACGTTCAGGCATCTGGACCCGCAATTCGCACAGTCGGGCAAAACACTGCATTGAACTACTCAAAGAAATTTTGCTTGTTTACTTGGGAGTCGTAGATGCTGGCAATCAAGGTGGTTCGGCAGCCGGGCTGGCATTCGCTGAGCCAAACAAGGGGTTCCCACATGATGCAGATAGCAACAAGCATCGATGGATGCTCTTTGACTTTGTATGGCATGCACATGTGTCAAGAAGCATACATCACAACTTTCAGATTCATGCATACTGTCTTTAGGAGCTCGAATGCGGTGCAAACATCATATCATAGTGTTTCAGGTATTGAAATCCATGCACACTCCATGTGCCCTTGAAAGTCACCATGAGCAAGCGCATGGCTTCAAACATTTCAACATGGGCATTTGTCTCAGCCCTCACCTTGCAAGCCGGTTGAACATATTGTGTGCATTGACCTGTGTTGACATCTTGAAGTTGACAAATTGATCACTTCCAACGCATACCTCTTTAACGGCCTTCTCTGTCCTCTCCTCGAGCGCACGGTAGAAGAGAGTGCCGATGCGAGTAAAGTCCAGGTTCACATCAGGAGGAGTGGGGGTGAGGTCGGCGATCTTGTCATATTGAGGCTCCGACTGTACCGAGCCCAGCTCCTCGGCAAAAGGCACTGCTTGGAGCTTGTCTGCAGCTCCCCAAAATGCATGCCACTTGCTGCATACCAACCAGGGTCAGTGCGGATGTACGCATGCTGGCAGCCACCTGCACATCTTTGGCTGAAGACACATGGACGTGCAACGAAAGGGACAAGGGGAGCGGAGCACCTTTGCCTGTGATGTGTAACACTTTGCACTGTGCACCTGAGACACGCTCTAAGAACTCTACTGTCCTGTCAGGATGGGTTCAAGGAGTATGATCTGCAGGTCTTCTATCCCGCTCTAGCATCTCAATCATGACCGGCCTTGGTGGCCATGACGAGGCACTCCCTGCCAAGCTGATACCACCGCACATGCACCGGGACAGGATATGGATGTGGTTAAACCTGTACCGAAGCATATGTTCGGTAACCAAATGTTGATTTTCAGTATCATATGCGATGTCGCAACCGCGATAAGTAGCATGACAGAGCTTCCTCAGGCCCGGAATCGGGAGCCCCGGTTTTTGAGGGTGGCTGGCAAGCCCGCGATTGATGTGGGTCTATCAGTCCGGCCTAAATGGCGGGTCTAAGCGGGGGCATAGGTACTGATTGATTAGGTGCGTAGCCCGCATGCGCATTGATAGAGCCCTAGGCGTGGTTGACATCAGGCATGAGAGAGCATCACCTGGAGTCTTTCAGGCCCCATGACATCTCCCAAGGCTTGCCCGTAGGCTGGATGTTGGCCCAGACGTTGTCCTCGTTGTACAGCATTCCGACTTCCGAGAGCTCGCACGTGGCATCGTTGAGCTGACAGCAGGTGCCCTTGACAGCATCCCACAGGCGAATGTGTTTGTTGTTGAAGGATGGCTGCGCAGGCGAACGTCCAAGGGTAAAGAGGGAGGCGGGTCGTGGAGCACTTAGCAGGGGATCGTTTTGTCTGCGCTGGTAGCTAGCCCCCGTGGTCATCACCCAAGCGCACATGGCTCCTGCATTTGCAGATATTGTTTAGCACCCATCCCAGCTAGCAAGGGTTGCATCTTGATGTGTTGTTGTACCAATGTCAGTGCTGAAGATGTAGCTGCCACAGCACTGTGGCGAAAGTGGAATTTCAGGGTGATGATGATGTGTCTTTTTATAACACCACCGCATCCTCATCGGCATTGGCAACTTGGACATCACATAGATAAACAAGAAGTGATAGGCACAGGCCAACAACACATCATCAGCACATCACACAAGTCCTGCACTGATTCTCAAGCAGTACTTGGCTTTGCCAGTGCCCATGTGAATGCGGTAGTGATGTAATCTACATCATCATCATTGCTGCCACCGTAGAGGAGGGGTTTGCACCTGACAGCGATGTCCCAGCCACAAGGTACGCATTAATGTTGGCGTGCAGGAAGTAGCAGGCAAGGAGGTGAGCGTGCTCTCGTGAGTCCCCTGCTCCAGCGTGGAGAAACTCATCGTGCGTTGCCCACAGCACAGTGGAGGGGTTGCAGAACATGGCGTCCGGCATGAAGGGAATGAGGGATACGAAGCGCGCGTATCTCACCATCAGCATATGCTCGTCCGGCACGCTCGCAACCTGCATACCGATAATGCACGATTGATGAGGATGTATTGTTTTTGTCCTTGTCGAATCCTTGCTTGCCTACGTGATGTAATGGCTGATGTATCCTTTTACAACACTACCACATCCACATGAGCACTGGCAACTCCAAGATTACTTGGGAACTAGAGCTAGCATTACCTCCACATGAGGCCCTTAGTGCCTGGACCAGCCTGGCTGAGGTGGGTATATGTGGCATAAAATAGGATTGTTGTGCGAAGACACATGATTGGCTTGGGTTCAACTGAGCGCCTGTTGAGTGAGGTTGGAGTGTTTCTCACACTTCAGGGCTATTTGGGGACTATGTTGTTTATGCAAGTCCATCGTACATGCATGCAGGCTGTCACAATGAATTCCGTGCACCGATGCAAACCACAACAGCAAGTGCAGTACACATGACGAGTTTTCTCTGATACTGGGCTTTGTTATACATAAAGCAAGTACGCTTGTGAAGATGCTTCTCACCTGATTTGATGGACCTGGTGCGTCGAGGGCTTCAAGGGCCGGGGGTGGCTTGGTGGGTGTGATGAAGCGTGTGATCATGTAACCAATCCCATCCAGCGTTGGAGCAATGCCTTGGATGTGCCGGCATGCTGTCGTGCCTGCAGCTCCTGCCCGTTGTACCTGCGCAATGATGAACGGATTCAGGGTGAGATATGCGTCCTGACAGATGGGTCCAGTCCTTCGAGATTGTTGATTGTTGAGTCAAAAAGGCAAATTGCAGCAATGCGTGAACAGTGTACTTCCGCATAGGGAACTGGCAACACAGAGACGTAGTAGCAGCTGCTTTTTCATGCCACGCAGTTCAGGAAATTCCAACAATTATTGAAACAATCTTGTTCCCGAGTAGTCCTTGGAGTTGCGAATGTCCACGTGGATGCGGTAGAGTTGTAAAAAGATATATCAATACATTAATACATCACCATCATCATCATCTGGCACTGGCAACCTGCATTGCATGGGGGAAGTCACTGCATCAAACAGGACGCTATTCACACCTCTGCAAGCCAGAGCTTTTCATGCACCACAAGCGCCTCACACTCCCCAGAGACCAGGAACGGCTGCCGATTTGGCAGGCGTGCAAGCGTCGGTCGGGAGACGGTGGCCCCTCCTTGAAGAATCGCAGCGTGTATTGAGATGGAGGGGCTTATACGTTCGCCGCTTGCCACGCTGGAGGTTGTGACAGATGCAGCCGACTGATAGCCAACCACGTGGAAGGGGGTGTCCAGCTTGAAGCTGCCATTCACCACTTGAAGTTGATAGAGGGCTGCAACGGGCACATTGAGCCACCCAACGAGGCGCCTTGACATCCGACGCCGCGGCCTACATGCGAGAAAAGGAAGCTATGAATTTAGAGAGCATGAACGTTGCAAATTGGTGTTAATAGCACGGAAGAGTAAATCGTTGGAGGGATGTGCTTTCTTGTTGTGGGTTGCTAGTACGGCAACCTTCCTCTCCAAGCAAGCGGAAAGCAAGCGTATTCTTACGCCAGGGTGTGGCAGTAAAGTCTTCAAATGCAAGGCGTCTGCCTTGAGAAATGGGAATGCTGCAGATCAGCGATCTCTAAGCAAGACTCGCACAGAGATGCAACGCACTGCTATGTAGCTGGGGTCAACAAGGAATGAACACCATCACGCGTTCAACATGATCTAATGGGGTGCAACAATCGATCACTCTAATGAATTTCTGAATCGCTCTAATGACGCGGCTGCAACAGTTACCGCAATTACGATGGGGGTGCTACTTGAATCCGGAGCGTACTCTGAGGAACCTGGTGTCCAAGTGGCACCTTTGTTAGGCAGTGCAACTTCGTCGAAAACGAGCAGACGCATCACGGCAAGGCTTGACTGCAAACCGAGGGCTGTAGCCGAGTCCGAGTTCCGGGTGTGGGGCACCCTTACCTCCAGCCTCTGGTTCCAGACAGCTCCTTCCGTTTGAGTTGCAAAAACTGTCTCCGTGCTTGCAGGCCGCGTGTCCCCCGTGATCCACACTTCCACAAAGATTCTCCGCAACGAACGCTTGTCTTCGTCACGAACGGTGTCTGAATCTTTCTGCATGCATCAACAGGTCGCTGCCAACAGGCCATCTAGGCGCGAGATCAGGCCTTGCTGTCCCGCCCGTTGTCAACGCTGCCTTCTTTGGGCTGGCATGTTCACTTTGAACTGCTTTCGTTGCGGTTCATTTGTTGACCTTTCTGGTCATGACTGCACCTGAGCAGCTGTAAGCTTCATCGTGTGCTTTGGAGGCATCCCCTTGAGAGACAAGCTGGATGATTGTGAGGACCTTTCATGCCAAGTCAGGCTATGGTCAGGCCGGACTCGCACACCTTGCATGATGCGATGGTAATGGTAGCACAGATTCTCAAGCCGTACTTGCACTTGCTAACGTCCATGTAAATGTGGGAGTGTTGACAGCAGAGACAGCATCATTACATTACATCACGTGGACAAGAGCAACAAGGCGGCACAAGATGGTGATATACCAATGACACATACTTGGTTGCTTTTAGCCTGCGCCGACTATTTCCTGTTCATATCTATGTGCTGAATGACGACACATCATTGCATCGCATAGATAACGGCAGGAAGTAGTCAACAAGCAACCAAGACAGCACATTCGGAACGATACAGCTCATTGAACATCAGCGGTCGGAACAAGCAAGCCCGTCATAAACGCGCCGCCGCTCGCGCGAGCTAAAACTTAAAGAGAGCGCCGGCTCGACGACACATCAATACATCACATAGATAATGGCAGGAAGTAGTCAACAAGCAACCAAGACAGCACATTCGAAACGATACAGCTCATTGAACGTCAGCGACAACACATCATCATCATCCATGGTTGAGTGCAGGGATGGGTGTGCACCTTTCTGAGGCGTTGGGGAGCGTTGCCCCCAAACCGCTCGTTCAAGCTGCGGCCGGTGTGGCCGTCAAGTTGCATGCTAGATTGGACAGGAGGGGTTTCCACGCGGCTCACATGCAGCCCGGTGGCGTGCTGAATAGTCACCGCAACGTAAAGGTCCTCGTTGTTGGAGATGGAGGCTGGCGCAAGGCTCTGCTGATGGGTACTTGGACCCAGCTTTCTAGTCGCCTTAAACACCGCCAGCCATGGCGGCAACTGTGCATCCTTTTCAAGCAGCGCAGCCAACCAGCCCATGATCCTGAGCCTAGGCGTCATCAGCTCTGCAACATAGTCCTCAGTCCTTCGCTGCCTGCAGACGGCCGGTCGCTTGCACCTCTGGACAGTCTAAATTTGAGCTTTGAACGCGAGCTGCAGTTGGATGCAGACTGTTCACCAATGGCAGCAACGGCCGTTTCACACCATCTTACCGGCATCACTAAGGCTGGCATTCTACAGTGGGGCTTTTAGCCAAAAAACATGTGCGCACTTGCCTCGGGTGATGCTAGTGGTAGTACCATTGCTCGCTAGGGCATGTCCTTGAAAGTCGCCACTAGAGAAAGCATAACTGCCGAGCCCCACACAATTGAAACTTTTCCTGATCACCGCCACCGACCGCTATACGGCTCGTGAAGGAAACAGACCAAACACGCAGCCGCCGCAATGCCATCTGGATAGCAGCAAGTCAAGACACACCAGCTCACATGGCCTCCTCGGTACGCACGCTTTGCGCAAGAAACCATGCCAAACATCAACATCACATGCTGTGGAGGCCATACGGAGGAAAGAGACCTGCCCCCCGCATGAGCCTTGGCCACTGGTCGACCCCATCAGTCAAGTCGGGCTGATGAAATGCCGACATCACGACCAGCTTGACCACTGTCGCAAGTTCACAATATTCCTAGCAACAGGCACTTCATAACTACATTGCTAACTTGGCCACCTGTGTACCTTGATCCGATCGATCTGATGAATGCTGCGGCATCACGGATGAAAGCTGCTCGCCAATGCGGTGGAAATGTCCATCATCAGCATCATCTCGCACAGAATGCAGCATAATGATGTTTGTTTTCATGTATCTTTCGATTAACGGCCCCCCGTCATCCACACGGAAATTGGCAACTCCATTAACTGCTTGGGAATCAGTGCTACCAAGCATGCAGCTGGGACAGCAAGCAGGTGAGGAGGACGCACGTCGCAGCAGGAGAGACGCTCATGTTGTTCTGCGTCCTTCGCAGGAGTAGCGCGCGGGTTTTGAGGCGGTCGTCTCGCTCCTCGAGGACGTCGGTGTGCAGTTTTGTCCGGGATCCGACCTCCCACCTCACTACATGTCTCCGGTGCTCATACCAGAGGTGCTCCAGCCTTTGCTCTGAGAATGCTGCAAGGCAAATCACATTCAGACGCCCAGACGTGCAGAGGTGAAGCGGGCCCGACACAAAAACGCTGCCTTACGGGCTATTTCGGGACGGTACATTGTATCCCTATCAATCATGCATTATGGTTGCCGTTGTACACTATCTGTGATATGGTTGAATGTCTGGAGGGTGGGGTGCACGGACCTTCATGCATGTGCGACACGATGCGCTTCGTGTCCAACGGCACCACCACCGGCGTCCCAAGCTCTGCGGTGAAGGCAACGGCATTCCATCGGGAGCGGCACATGCGAATGCGCTTAACTGCGGCGTGTGTGGGCTCAGCCATAGAAGCTTCGTTCTGCGCGTTGATGCGGAACACCTGCTGGCCTGGCGCTGCCGCCCCAGCTTCCACCAGCTTCCTCAGCTCCAGTAGATCGGCGTTGGCTGGGTCGTTCGGATCAAAGTCCTCTTGCGCCAGCCACTGCAGAGTTTGAGTTTGGTTCGAGATTGAGTTTGACGGCCTAGCTTTGGGCTCACAGGCGGCACAGGACGGTGTCCAGCGGACTATTGAACGGAGATGTTTGCTGAACACAGAGGGATTGAACACATGGATAGCTTCCTGGTTTGCAGACAACGACCAATCGCACGAGATGTAGGAGAAGTCCACTCGTGGGTAGAAGCGATGTAAGTCAAATGTGATCCGATGAAAGCGACTGCATGCATCAGCGTTTTGGCAACCTCAGCATATTGGGAGAATTGCCAATGGTCATGTGGATGCGGTAGTGTTGTGAAAAGATGCATCATCATAACATCACATAGCAATGGCAGGAAGTGGTTCAAGCAACCAAGTAAACACATTTGAAACAAAACAGCTCACTGAAAGATACATCATCACCATTAACACGAAATCAGAAGCTACAGAAGGCGCAAGTGCTGCCTACAAGTCACACACCTGGGCAAACCGCAGCCGCCGACCATGCGACACGCCTCCGGTTGTGCCATCAGACGGGCGGCGAAAGGGACATGGCGGCACGAGTGCGCGTGGTTGCTCCTCATCATAGGTCTGACTCTCGTACGCAGGGTTACGAAACGTCAGCTGAAGTTCTCGCGCATCTAATGACGCATCCGACTCATGCCGGACCCACCCGGTCTGCACCCGCAGCACGCCTGCAACGCTAGCAAGTTGGAATCAGTCATTGCAAGTCGGGCTCCAACAAACAGGAGTGTGGCAGTATTGCAACTTGTAGTACTTGAAGTTGCCAACATTCATGGGGATGCGGTACTGTTGTTACAAGACACATCATCAACACATGATGATGGCTCCCTTGATGGGAAGACATCCTTGTCCCCAAAGAACAGCGCTCGCCATTCAAGACCGAACGTGGCTGGAGCCCTTGCACTGGTACCTTGCTCACAAAGGCCACTTTACTCCCCATTCCAGACAAAGAACTGCAAAATTGTGCTTGCTAGAGTTGCCAATGTCCATGTGGATGCGGCAGTGTTGTAAAGGATGCATCGTCATCAGAGCAGTCAAGTGCATCGCCAGAATGGCTTTCGAGCCCAAAACGTGTCCCAAATTCACGAATTTCTGGGCATCTGGGCCCGGAAAATGACAGGGTCTGGCGCAACACTGGAGCAGGCGATATCCCAGTAT
Source organism: Nuphar pumila (assembly GCF_984573655.1). Lineage (NCBI taxonomy): Eukaryota > Viridiplantae > Streptophyta > Magnoliopsida > Nymphaeales > Nymphaeaceae > Nuphar > Nuphar pumila. Next base: position 49,237 of record NW_028323237.1, on the reverse strand, counting down.
CGCACCTGAGGTGTGCAGTGTTGGAGCACGCGAGACGGACGCTGGTTGAGGGGACGCGCGCGGTGACGAGGGCTCCTGAAGGGCCTCAAAGGCACCCTCAATGGGGTCCGTGCTGCTCCACTCGTACGGCACTGCCTGAGCGTCTTGGTTGTGGGTGCCAGACTGACCAGGGATTCTGATCGGCACCTCGGCTAACAGCTTGCGCTGTGACTTGGCCATGGATCCTGGGGTCCTCCGGAGCTCATAGATCTTGACGACCACGCTGCTCGGCCACGAGTACAGATTCACTTGCAGCGGTGCATTGAAGTGCACCGTGTGCCGGAACGGCTTTCTGTTTGGTTCGTACAGTGACTCCGGCGCTGTCTCCCCCACCCTCCTGCAAGGAGCGCAAGTTGTTCACTTCCCAAGTGCATGGATGTCTGCTTGCATGTTACGCGATGCTGGTGAGCAGTTCCAGTGAGGTGATTGGCGCTCTGCAACATGCACACCAGCGGGTTTCTTTTCGTATCAGACAAAGCAGGCGCTCCTCTCTGCAAAGGTTCAACTACCACGCCAGGTTCCACAAGCAACCACTCAGCGGACCTACCGCAGCTGCTACTTGAGGGGCCTAAAGCGCTTAAGACTTGACATCTTTCCGTTTTCCAATCAGCAGAATCACTCTGCAGCCTCAATAGAAAAACAGAGCAGGAAACAGGCCAAAGGTGGGGCAAACGGGCAACTGGAATGAAACCAAGCAGATTAACTGCTGTCAAAGGACAGCCCTGGAGGGCACGCACACGCCATTGATGTGCAGCTGACAGACCAGCGACCGTGCACCGAGGCCACGCTTGAGGGTGTCTTTTGGAGTGGCCTCGAGGGCAGGCTGAATCACATCGCGTTCATGCAGTACTACTTCCATCGGCCTGGGCCGCCGAGCAAAGCCAAGGTCGGTGTGGTATGTGTAGCTTTCATCGACAGCTTGCTCCACCTCAAACTTCTCCTTGTGCCAGTCCTCGTCATTCGGTGCACACAGCCACTTGGGAGTCTTTCCCAGACTCTGCACACAGCCCTCAACTCCTCGAGAGCACTTGCAACGTATGTCATCGTACGACTTGCACCCCGCAATCCCACATCAGAGAACGGGTAGTAGCTGCAATGTCCGTTGTTGCTTACGGCAGGTTCAAAGCACTTGCATGTCGTCGACTTCCAGGGCTGCGCCACAGCATGCCCAGACGTCCGCAAGCACCTTGCGCACAAGTGTGCTGCCAGAATGGGGTTTACCTCCCATTTCTGTCCCCAATTTCTCATGTATGTGCTGGCGTCTGATGATGATGTATCTTTTTACAACACTACCGCATCCACATGGACATTGGCAACTCCAAGAACTACGTCTGAACCTAACAATCACTCCGCCTGGCGAAGCACTGTCGCGCACCTCAAGCTGAGCGCTGATGTCCTCGATGTCTTGAGGGCTAGTGCTGTCACGCTCGCGCAGGGAAGCGAGTTCCTCGAGCAAGTAGCTGCGGCGTTGAGCGTGAGCGTGTGCGAGTGACTCAACGCGGCGCCGAACAAAGTTTTTCTCTAGGGCAGCGTCCGTGTACCCCGGAAATTGCGTTGCCGTGTTGTCGTAGTGCCTCTCAGATCCTGGAGGCATTTGATCCAGCCCTTGCACTGTCTCGTGCTCCGCCATCATCAAAAATACGTCGAGATCTGGCCTCGACAAGCCCCCGATTCGCTGGGGGTCCGAGTCCCGGTCGAGCTCAATCAACTCCAGCTCCTGCAAGGCTGTTTGCAGTGTTTCCCGATAGCATGATTTGATCGGGAGCTTCTGACACTGACTGAGCTGCCCTAGGGTTGCATGTTTACACGTCCTTAGCAGCTGCATATGAGACAGAGGCTAACCAGGAAGTAATCTCTCTTGGAAGTAATCATCCAAGAGTACCGTCTCTGGGTCTACATGGTAGGCAGACGTCACAAACAGCCACGAATAACTGGATGAGCTGGCGCACCCATGGAGTGCAGCCCTGGCCGTTTGGCTGGGAGGCTCGCAGCTGCTGGAGCTGGTCGTAGAGTGCAAGCAACTCTCGAATGGAGTCCACATACTGTAGTTGCTCCTCTTCCTCCAGCAGCTGTCGGCAGCCCGCCACTCTGTCCTCAAGTAGCATCAGCTTCCGATAGTTTGCAAGTGCATCCTCCTGCGCAGCCGCCCTCAATTCAATATGCTGAAACGCCACAGCATTTTGCATGGAAGTAATTTGCATGGTAGTAAAGAGGACAAGGGCAGATTCTGAAATGTCAGAACCTCCTGCTTGGCAGTAAAGAGGACAAGAGCATTCCTTTGTACTCATGGTGATGCATCTTCTCACGAGACTACCGCATCCACTTGCACACCATTGTTCCTTATGTACACTGGACTTTTCCATGGCCTTTGCCACGTAGTACATCTCATTCTGTTTCCATGGCTTGTATGCTTGTAGGGCGCAACCTGATGAGTGAGCCAAGAGCACACAAATCACACCCCCTCGGCGTCGGCGTCGAGCACTCTGGCGGGTTGGATGGCATTCACGGGCCCACAATTTTACAGAAGCATGCATTTCCTGGAGTCAAACAGGGAGCTAAGTTCCCTCGCAAGCCACTCGGGTCCACCATTCCACAAAAGCATGCATTTCCACCTGTCAAACAGGGAGATGAGCTCTCTGGCAAGTCACTCAGGTCCACCATGCCACAAAAGCATGCATTTCCACCCGTCAAACAGGGAGCTGAGCTCGCTGAGGGCCACTGCACACGCACCGGGCTCGACAGCATGGCATAGCGCGTTGCAAGGAGAGTGTCCTCAAGGCCCAAGAGGCGGTCCGATAGGAAGGAAAGCAACCCAGATGCCTGCCGGCGCTTGTATGCCGCATAAGACTGCACTAGATGAGCTGCCAAAAGCTCCTCCTGTTTCATGAGTGGGTGTGCCACCAGGTCCAGCTGCCCGATGACCACTTGCAGGCAGTAAAGCATGCCATCCGACTTCTTGTCCAAGCCATCGACGGTGGGCGTGATGACCTCGTATTGCAGGTAGCGCCAGTGGCTGTCAAACCAGCGCCACGGGCGCTCGAGGGCGGCTTTGATGACGTCGGGGTAGATTATCAGCAGGCCATCTTTGTCGAGGAAATTGCTGCGGTATGGCTCCATCGTGTTGATGATTGCTTCCGCCGCTGGCTCGGGAGGTTCTGAGCCTACGACACATTTACCATGGCATGAGTGGTTCGCACATGTGACGCAACTCCCGCTAGATCAACTGTATTCAATGTGTAGGCATGCCTACGTACATCATGCCGATGTATCATTTGACAACACTACCGCATCCATGGACGTTGCAAGTCAAGTACTTCTTGCGAATCAACGCTACCATTCCCATCACGTATGGCAAGCATACCTGGATGAGTTTGACTTACCATTAAGTAACTCTGCCTCCAACTACTATTAATATTTTGTAACTCTGTCTCCAACTACACGCAAACATGGGGTGAAGAAAACGCAAAGTCCTTTTGTAAGCATGACGCAGCGCTTCAATAAGGGCCTGGAAGGCCAGAATGCGTGAATTCTATGGACGTCTGCTAATGACATTTGCTATTGATATCTGCTTGACATGTGCTTGGTATCTGGCAGAACCAGGATCAAGGCGGGTTCAACGAAGCGGCGCACCACAGCGCTGTCGTATCAGTGCTTCGCCAGCCAGCTTGCTTTGTGGGTCTGTATCCCTGAAAAATGCATTATGACAGTGGGCAGAAATGGGGCTTGGAACCCAATCTGGCGAAGCACTGTTTCGTACCTTCTGGGGCAGCGGGTTGTCTCGGGGCTTCCCCCTCCGTGACAGGAGGAAGCTCAAAAGACGGGGCCACAGCTGCAGAGCTCTCCGGGTCCAGAGTTTCCGCGCTTGGCAGGGCAGCAATTGCACGGCGAGGGGGCCGACCCTCCTGCTTGGATAACCTCTGCTCCACAGCGTAGAGCTTGCCCCGCTCAATGAAAGGGAGCCTTGGCTGGTACAACCCTGAGAGTTGCAGCATCGTCCTGTTCCCGGTAGAAAGGGCCACGCTACGTGCCACGGTGGGAAGGAGGCCCCATAGATTGGTGTCAAACCTGATGAAGAGCTGCTCCAGTGGTGACAGTACAATTCTCTGCAGGACGTGACAGCTTTTCTAGGGCAGTAGTGACCCCATAATGGATAACTAGGCTATCGGGGATTACGTCATGCGTAAGTTGGCTGATTCGGGTGCGACCCGCCTCACGACAGCTAGCTGTGGGCGCGTTCAGAGCTTCGCCAAAAAGGGTTTGGACCCATTTTTGTTCCGAACATTCATGTGGTTTCGGGTATCTGGGCCCCAAACATCTGAGGGTCTGGTGACACCTTGAGGGTGTTGCCTGGTGGTAGCACTGACTGTCGAGTTGCAGCTGCTAGTTGAAGTACATGCGGCAGTGGTTTGATGATGCTGTATCTTTTTACAACACTACCGCATCCACATGGACCTTGGCAACTCCAAGTACTGATCATCATCATTCAGTACAGCTGACGAGCAATACACACCATGTGAGAAGTAGTCAGTGCTTTGCCAGATTGGGTTTCGACCCCCATAGTTTCTGGAATTCATGCATTCTCGGGCATCTGGGCCCGCAAATTGCACAGTCAGGCGAGCTGATGGAAGCAGCAGTCGAGGTGTGTCCTTGCTGTGAGTGGAACAAGCCCGTAGGAGTCCATTACATGTATGCAAGGAGTGAGTGACGCCGTCCTCAGGCTCACTCCGTATGAGTTTCTGGCAGGATGCCCCTGTTGCATAGATGTTTGACATGTTGGCTCTGCTGTGCATTCAAAGACCACTGTATCGTCCCCAAGAAGCACTCAACAGCTGCCAACGCATTGGAGAGTGCCATCAATCACTTTTGTAAGTTCATGATGATGGAGATCGTCAGTCATGGCTTCCGTTGGTTGGATGAAGGTGCGTCATCAGCCTATGTGAGCTGCATCGCACCTTGCGCCGTCTGAGAGTGGACACCTCATCGCTGACATCGTTAATGGGGCCTGCATGCATAGTTTTTCAGAACGGGAAGTTCGCCTGTGCATGCAGAAAAGGTTTGAATTCGTGTATGTCTCTGGATTCTCCAGTGACATGCCCTTAATCAGTGTATGTCCTCAGGGTGCAAGAGGGCAGTGCCGGATGTTGCGTTGCTGCACCATGTTGTTAGAAACTGATGTCTGATAATAACTCGACTGACATAGTATTAGTTTTTCTAGTCATATACGTGCTGGCATCGTGGTCGGTGCAACTTGTGTGTACTTCCCAAAGCAGCTGCTGTTATCTTGAGATAGGTAGCTGATGGTTCACGCGCAGCACAACGCATCAAATTGCCATTAACGGTGGTAAATAATGTAGGAAGTAATTCGTTTCATTTCTAATGGTTCCCAGGCCAGGGCAGAAAATTTACTGCACGTTACAAGTCGACATTGCTCACATCTTGCTGTGCGCGACGAGTTATCAGCAGTTGTGCGAACACGTTAGTGGGTTTAACCAATGAATTGTGCACATAAATATATTCAGGTATCTATACGATTCAATTAGGTCAGAATGGCGAGGCTCTCCATCGGACAGACTGGCATCACGCCTACCCTCATGGTTTCCGCGGTCTGTCAGAACTCCCTCGCACCACGACGGAGATGTGTTCAAGAAATTCGTCATGAAACGCCCGACTTTCTTACCTTCTATCGACGCGGTGGACCTCCTAGACCATAGCTTTGGAAGGCTGGACAGCAAGGCTCTAGCAATTGCGCTTCGGGGGGTGTCAGTGGCTGTTGTTGCATGGAGCTCTCCATGCTCGGATTCCTCACCACTCTGCATTCTGGATGCTCACATAACCATACACATCTCATTCATACCCTGCCGACACTCTGCACTTCCGTGCACGCAAGGTAATTCCGTTTCGTTTGGATGATTGGTTTCTCACCAATCTCTAAGGTATCTCGCACACACAGCTACAGAGTGATCTTGTTAAATCCTCACGCTTTGGCGTATCCGACTGATCGCCAGCTCAGCCAGAGTCTCTGGGGCCGGTACCAGGGTTGGGATTGTACTCTCAAGGTTTGATAGGTTCTCCAGATAGCTGGGTGCCACTGAGCCTCGTCATCCGTGATGACAGGGATGCGTTGCGCCATGTCGCAGTCTTGTTTCACAGACAAAATATTAAGTTGCCCATGCCATAAATTCTGCACGGTCCATGTACGTACATCGACGATGTTTGATGTTGGTGACAACTTTGAACACATAAAACAGGTGCTGATCCGCAAGCCGATGAACACACTGCACTGCGTGCTTAAGAAGGTTTCGAACACAGACGTGCCGTTGTCATCCCACACACATAAACGGCGAACAGACCTGCATTTTTGCAGTTGTTGCGGTTCACGTAGGTGCGGGCCGTGACGGCTGCCAGACATGCTGCTTTTGCTGGCTGCCTTCCACCACTGTTTGCACAGCAGAGGCGCCATGTGCGGCTACGGTCGTGCAATGCATGCATTGCTGACAATTCATGCGAGCGTTATGAGCATGAAGCGTGGTTTTACGGTGCAGGGCCCAACAGTGGTGAGAACGTCGACCTGCACCCTGTGTGCTGGCCTACACGGTTCGTGACAAACAAGTCAAGTTTTTCAGGTCTGCTCCGTGCGCGCTCTCGCAGACAAGCTACTGATAAGAGGAGCATGCCTCAGTCTTGTAATTCTGCTCAGAAGCATCGCTTTGCAAACAGGCATGTCCACGGCTGCATCCCACGCGTTTCTTTCACCTGCACGGTCACCCACGTGTGTGACGGAAACTAGAGCAGGCGGGACAGATGTGCCCACGCCTAATGATCCGTCCACAAATTCTATGTCGTATCACCATTTCAGACCTGCAACGGCGTTCGTTTTCAGCGTATGCCATGTTACGAAAGCCCTCATCCTACTTGCACGTGCAGTGGCACAAATCGGGGTTGCTATTTCACACATCCTTCCGCCCTCCAGTGCTGTCTGGATTCTTAGTGTTGCTTTCAAGGTTGAGAATCCGTTCCAATTGTGCGGTGGCATCACATTGGCATCTGCCTGCGTATCCACGGACCGGACTGTTGGCATTTACCCAAGCAACCCTGCCCACACTCTCTGGTTCGGCTATGCCATTCGATATCACCAATTTTTTCATACATGTCATGAAATTACGTGCTAGGTGGCTGAAGTGCCATTTTGACAGAGCTGCACGGTTCTTTTAATTCGGATTCGATCGTGAGTAGCTCGCCAACGTGAAAGTGTTCGTCCCCACGCCTATTCACGCGTCCGAAACACATGAACACGCATGCCTGTATTTGAAATCATCTTTTCGATCTATGTTTTCTTGGGATTTTGGATTCTGGTAGCGCAGAGTGCCATGTACGCTCACTTCCTTCGGCGATGTGGCAGAATTTGCATCGATTTCATTATTGATGATGCAGTGAGCCAAGCAAAATGTTGAAAGCACTAACGTGCTTGGTAAGAGGTTTGCAGCGATCCTCCATAAAATTTAGTGTCCACAGGTGATCCCAGGAGCACGCCAGCACGCAATGGTGCTTCTTCCTGAGCCCTCCAACGTACCCGTTGCCCGGATGGCATTCACAGGACCACCAAGTATCGAAGGTGATGTTGAGTTTGACACTTCATCCATGGATGATTGGGAGGAAGTGAAAACCGACCTTCCCCATTGTGGCGTGGAATGCTTTCTTGAAGGTGTACCGGCGCAGCAGCTCTCTGCTGCTTCAGATGGGAAGTTCTGCTGTGAGCAAGCGGTAAGAAATATCTGTTTATCTTTCAGCATTTCCAATGACATTTACAATGCTGTCTGTCCTTTCGTACCAGGAAAACTTGTCCATCATATTGATGCCTGGGGTCGTGTTGTCATGTCTGTGGTTGCACGACGGACGTGTTCGCTCGAAAAACAATAATGCACTTGGAGACGCATTCACATTGCCGAATCAGTACCGCCAGCGTTCCGATTGGCGGAGCCAAGGTTTGCAGCTGAATGCGTTTCTCTCGCGAGATAGGTTCTTGACAGTCCGTGTTTCAGGGGATCGTACTCATTTTGACTTCATTTCTCAAGCCCGCGTCATCGGAGAATCTTAGACGGGGTCCACTCACAACTTGACCACATTCACATACGCAGGTTCTGCTTGAAGATTCGAATGAGTTTGGAGGCTTGTCAAACGGCCCCACGCCAGCTAGCTTGCAGAACGACACAGCGCGAGCACATGGCCCGCACGAATTCCCGGCAGTTGTGAAGTCCGATGGTCCTAAAACCGATAGCCCTGCCGTGACCCCCAACGATAACGCCCTTACGCCTGCCACGGCTATAGCTACGCAGGTTGCGTCCCAACACCACAGTGGCTCGGGAAGTGACTCGGCGTCCAGCTGCGACTCCTCAGGTTTGCCTCCTTATCGCTGTGTATCAATGCATTTAACAATCTTATTTGGTACAGGTGCACCAGATTTCCAGATTCTGCAAACAAAGTGAGTGGAACATGGAAAATTCTCACCTTCACGAAATGTGATAGGGCAGTGGAAAAGCTGCGCTCTTATTTGACGACACTTTTGCTCTGTACAGCATGATCCAAAGCTTGCCAAGAAATTTTTTGGTTGAGGGTAACATGAATCAGCGAAGGACTTCATGTGCACGGTCCAACGCATCGAGACACATAATTGACCCATGCACGTCAAGCTTGCATGTAACCAGTGCTTGCCATCGTTCGTTGTGGTGCAGTGACCGGCTGGTGGATTCTCACGGTTTGGACCATGCACTGCAAAGGCACAATCTTGATCTTGATGTATGTCTGCTAACACATGCACACGGTTCCCAAGTATTCTTGGAGTTGCCAATGTCCATGTGGATGCGGTGGTGTTGAAAACGACACATCGTCATCACACAGGCAATAGAAGCTTCAAGAGCTACTTGATTATTTCCGATTCCCAAGTAGCTCTTGGGAATGTTTGGAATTGGCAATGCTTTATCACCCGAGGCAACGTGCCTGGGCCAACCTGGTAAACGGATATCGCCTCCTCCTTAGGCTTCTACCCTGCATGAATGGAGGCCAGCCACAGCTGACCGGAGCACACTTGTCTTGGTCGGGAGGTCTTCGCGACCCACTCGTAGAATCAGTGTCACGACTGAGAGGAAAGCAGTAAGTAACCCGAGGGCATAGTGTGAACAGCAGCAGGCCCGATGGGTGAGCTCCAGAAGGGCTCCTCGTCCGTGCGCACGGAGAAGATGATGCTGACGATGTATCTTTTCACAACAATACCGCATTCACACGAACATTGGCAACTCCAACAACTAGGGCAGAAGATGATGGTGTGTATCTTTTTACAACACTATGTAATGATGTAGTGATGTATCTTTTTACAACACTACCGCATCCAGAAGAGGGTCAGGAAATGGCTCACAGTCACCTGCACACGTGCTGCGCATGTGAGAACGAGCCTCATGAACCAAGAGCGACTTGCCCACTCTGCTAGCCACGTAGGGTTGCCGCGAGCGTGCGATCAGACGTTGGGTGTCTTATAATGCCGACGAGCAGTCAGACTGCCTTGTCCTTTGTGGCTTTAGAGGTTTGATACCAGACACACACATGTGCAGACGACAGCCAGGCTCAAATTGTACAACCAAAGAGCCCAAGGACGCTCCACACGCCGATTCGCAGGAGTATACACGTCTGGGAGGAGCCATTGGGGATGCAAAGCAGCGCTCAAGCGCCTCAAAGCCCCTCCACCCCTGCCACTATCGCACAAGCCACGCCTCCGGCGCAGCACAAGCAGCAACTCAGCACACGCAATGGCTCAGCACAGGCACCAACAAACACCCCGGAGGAACTGAAACGCCCTCGCGTTGCCCGGTTTTGCTTCTTCATCGGCTTGCTCGGGCTTGTCATGAGCACCTGGATGCTCTTGGGGTCAATTCCCACCGAAGACTCGTTTGAGATCGGCAAGCGAGCTCGATCAACCTATGAGTCACACATGTTACGAGTGGTCTGGGAGTCGACACGGGCACGCTCCATGATCATGCTGCACGAGCCTCCCACTGCTGCCCTGGCTTCCGCGCAGCACTTCGTGGGTGTCACGCATACTGCGGCAGACCGCTTGCAGGGCGCTCTGGACTACCGTGTCAACCCTATGCTCTCCGATGCCATTGCTGAACTGAACCATCACCTGTGGCGCCTCACATGTGCGTTTGCCCAGCTTGCTGCTCTGCGAGTGATGATCATGTATCTCTTTACAACACTACCGCATCCACATGGACAATGGCACTCCAAGAACTACTTGGGAATCAGTGCTACCATTACTTTCATCTGAGGCAAGCGTACCTGGACCAGCCTGACTTCCCATATCCTGACCTACCTGCGTATACTGCAGTTAATATGACGCTGCTTCTGCAAGGCAAGGTCTTCAGGGTGCTTTGATCAGATCCGGCCATCCTCCATGTCTTGGGTGTTCATCAGTTCAGAATGGTTGTGGTTCGAGCGGGAGCGGGCACTTACTCGCTCCCGCATGAGTAAATGCCTGGCGTCTTTCGCAACAATACTAATCATCGATAGTGTTCAATCATCGAACTATCACAAACCACGCCAGGTCCTCGGCATTTCCTTGCTCCCCATCAATAGTCCTGGAACGTGACTCACCATGGGTAGCTACCGTATGAACAACCATCAGTGGAGTTCCCTCTTGTGCATCGAAGCGAGCTGAAGCGTGCTGTGCAGCGGAGCATGGGAGCAGTTTGCAGCTGGCCCTCGAGCGCCTTGGTTCAGCACAGCACGCCACTGCAGAAGCCTTGAGCAGCATTGCAGAGATTGCAGCTGCCAATCGGAAGACGGCTGCACTGACGGATCATCGCACCTGGAACGAGACCCACCTCCGCAACAATTCTGGCCTTTTCTGTCCCCTTCTTCTTCCCGCTGATCAGCTCCTGTCCTCTCATGGCCCTGCCTTGGCCTCCTCCATCAAGTCCTTGGCCAAGTCGTTGCAGCAGGTGCAGCTTTAACCTCCTGTTCCACTGGCCGCCCATCTGCATTCCATCAGCTAGGAACGACACAGCCGTATATCTTGAGATGTACCGATCTCAAGATATACCATCGCAAAGCACAATTTTCAAACAAATCAACTCAGATTGCTTGACCAGCCTAACTGATCAATCACACATACCAATTCCAACACATCCCGAGTTGCACGTGAGGGCGAAAAGATTCGAGTCGATGCTGCGGCAGAGGAGAAACATGAATTTGCATTCACTATTGGAGTACACTCTGTGGGCGGCCATATATTTCAGCATCTTTACGGCCTAATCTCTGGTCCACATGCCTGTGTGTGAAGGTATCAATGTTAGAATTACCGTTTAGTAGCGACTGCACGCGTGTACCGCGGCTAGTACAAGGTTTGTCGTTACAACAAAGGCAGAGCCTTTGGACATGTCCACACCCATATATGTGCATGGTACTAGCATCACTCAGGATGTGGACAATACCAGAGCCTATCTCTCAATAGCTAGTTCTCAACAATCAAGCACACTGTAAGTATAGAGGCAACATGAATTACTGCAGTCTTTGGGGCGCGGCTGTCGCAAAGCGAGCAGATACCGCTGCAGGAGAACCGAATGATTATGCAAGGCTCGCAGAAGGGCAACGCCAAGACTCCCTCTGCTGCAAACTATCTATTTTCTGTGTCCGTTACCTTGTCGTGGACGTGGTGCAAGGCTCCTGGTAACGTATTCAGTTTTGGAAAACATTCATAGTTTGAGGTGGCGACACACGCGCGCTAGATTGTCGTTACATTCAACCTGAGCTTTCTGACCTCAGATCAACTGTTGTATATACAAAAAACAATAACAAAAAAAATAAAAAAAATATATATATATATATACATATATGTGTATATATATATATGTATATGTATATATATGTATATATATGTATTTGTATATGTATATGTATATGTATATGTATATGTATATGTATATGTATATGTATATGTATATGTATATGTATATGTATATGTATATGTATATGTATATGTATATGTATATGTATATGTATATGTATATGTATATGTATATGATTACATCGAGAGACAGAATAACGACAGCACAAGCCGCAGACAACAAACACAACACACTCAAACGAGAGCTGCGCTCATTGAACGTCAGCAGTTGGAACAGTCAAGCCTGCAGTGAAACAAGTGCCCGTCGCACGCGCCAAAGCGCCGAGGCCGCGACGGTACATGAGCGCGTTGCCGCGGCACAAGCTGATGCTCAGCTCTTTCAGCGCGTTGCTGACGAAGCCAGCCTTCACCACACGGCCACCAGCGTTCGCCAACACCGCCAGGGAGTTCAACAGCTCCATCGCCGGCGTGCCCATTCGTCCGAAAGACTCGTGGGAAAGCGGGACGAATGCGTAGCCAATAGGGTCTGCCGTCTCATACTTTGCCCGCTTCGCGTCGTCCCGCACCAATGCTGCTCCGCCTGCCACACGCGCCGCGCGCACGTAGGTTGACGCACACGGGTGCACCACCGAGATGTCGACGACAGTGAGCCCGTCCGGTAGGATGAGCAGAATGTCACCGCGCGAGTCTGTGTGCCTCGCTGACACGGCAGCTCCTCTTGCGCCAGGCAGCGCGCGGATCGCTGGTTCCAATGACGATGCGGTTCCCGAGCGGCTTATGATGCGGCGCCAAGATCTTGCGATCATGTTGTGGCGCATCGTCATCTCTCCGCAAAGGGACTTGCATGTCATGGCGTGGTCGGTGTCGTTCGGCTGCATGAAACGTCCGCAGGAACACCGTACACCGGGTGCGTTGGCGGGCAGGTGCGTCATACCGAGTCGGTGGCGCATCGCGGCCACGAAGTCTCCGTTCGATAGCTGCAAGAACGGTGACGTCGGAAGCGTGTCTAGCCAAATCGAGGCTGGGCGGCAGGCGCAGCTGTGCATGCGCGCCAAGTCACGCGCGCCAGCTTCGGTGTTGGTGTCGAACGACGCGAGCAGGTCGTCAAATCTGCGCTGGGCCACGAAGTGCGAGAAGGCGCGCTGAGCTCCTGGCAACACCTCATCGATGCACTGCATGCCTATTGCCAGCGACTCGGGCGGCCACAACACCTTCTCCGCGCCTGCCTCGTGGAGGGCTTGCCAGTCGAGTTCAAGGAACGCGGCGTTGGGGCTGGCGAAGGGTCGATATTGTTGTCGACCCTCACGCATGGCCGTCTCTGTCATGGCGGCAGCTGACAAGTAGGCAGCTTGCGCCTCCAACATGCTGGTGGTGCGGATGCCCATGCCCCCGAAGCGGAGCGGCAACGTCAGCTGGCCAGAGCGCACGTCATCTTGCTCTGGGCGTTGCAAGATGCTGAACGTGGCTTTGACAGCCTTGTCTTCGACTTGCTTCACAGCCTCGCTGATGAGGTGCCATGGAGCAGTGCGTGGGAGGTGTGCGAGGCGCATCTGAGCCGACGAGCGCAAGATGAGGAACTTGTCTTGCGTCGGCAGCGGGCTGTCCAGCAGATCGTCGATGCTTTTGCAGATGGACTCGGCCGAGGACGCCGCGTGCGCTGTGATGAAAGCGTCCGTGCCTACCGGTGTCCCCGCCGCCGTGAGGCCGTCAACGCAATGCGGGATGCCGAGAGCCGCCGCTGTGTCCCGAGCAGCTTGAACGTTGGGCGAGTAGACTCCGCACTTGTCGTGCCGCACGTCCAAGCCTACCGCAGCACTGAGACGACAAAGGGCTGGGAAAGCAGCGGTGACGGCTGCCGCGCTGCCTTGGAGGAACGTGTCGTCCATGTACGCTAGGGGGGCAGCGTCTGGGTGCGTGAGGCCGATCGTCTCGAGCTGATCCTGTGTGGTGAGCGAGAAGAACAGGCCGCCACATGGATCGCCTTGGCGTACGCCGCACTCAGACGTGATCGGTGCTGCGTGCTCCGGCGCTCCAGTCATGATGAGGCGGCTGGGCTGGCGATACGCCCACGCGGCGAACGGCAGTAGGGCTGGCTGGCGCTTTGCGACAGCGGCAAGCATGGCGTCGCGCGAGAGGCTGTTGAACGCATTGCGGAAGTCCATGTATATGTATATGTATATGTATATGTATATGTATATGTATATGTATATGTATATGTATATGTATATGTATATGTATATGTATATGTATATGTATATGTATATGTATATGTATATGTATATGTATATGTATATGTATATGTATATGTATATGTATATATATCTCATCGCAATGCAAAACTCTATGCAGATCATCTCCAGAAAAAAAGCGGAGCGTTAGGCTTGACCAGCCTAACTGATCAATCTGACACACCTACCAAATTCCAACACCCAGGCCGAGGTCTGCAGGTAGACGGAGCTTGGGGCGACCTGCGGGACGCCTCCGTCCGTGTACGCGAGCGCTATGTCGATGTGGCGACATGGCTCCTGTCCGAGCGCGCTGTGCGCGCTGTGCCCGGTCTGCACCTCTTTCCAGAGCGCCTGCAGCAGCCCGTCCTGCACGCTATCGCACATGCTCAGACCGTCACTTCCAACGCTGTGGAGCGCCTCGGTGTCGCAGGTCAGGCGGCCCTCGCTCCAGCCGCTTTGGCCATGCATAGCTGCGGCACCGTTGCACGCGGCGTCGGGCTGTCTATTCGCGCCTGGTCGCGCTCCGTCATGGAAGGCGCTGGAAAGCGGGCTCAAGCCGCTTCACGTGTGTTCACATCCGATGGGCTGCAAGCTTTACGCGAGGTGTGTCTTTTTTTATCGCCACATGGCAACAGGCCATGTCCTGCCACACTCTCTCGTGAGCAAATGCTCGTGGATTCGAGCCGCCTGATGCCCATGCATTCTGCTGAGCATGCGCGTTGCGTTGCTTCTAAGTAGCTCTTGTGAAGTGGGGAGATGATGGGAGTGGATTCCAGGGTTGCGTTGGACAATCTGTAACACACGTCGTCTTGTTTAGGAGGTTGAACGGAGGGTGAACTCTGTTCACGAGTCTGCCGTTCGCCAGAGGTTGTGCCTGGTCGCGCCATTCATAGGTGCTATCTGCTGAGAATGCATGTTTCTTGGGATTGAAGCCCTCCATCGCACAACGTACTGGCGCTCAGTTTGGGTCGCCATGTTTTTGCAGAATGCTGTCTCCACTGCTCGCGTCAGCACCAGCCTGCTGGGAGAGGGCATCCGAGCCATTCCAAGCAGCGTCCGGGCGTGGGCCAAGCAGCGCCGCGACAAGCTTTTTCAGCTCGACCCCAAGGCCCCGCTGCGCTACGCCAAAGCATCAACCGCATATGTCTCATCAGCTCTGACGGGATTGCGATCAACAAAGAGTTCCTCAGGCCCCCCCCCCCCTACACCGCCCCCCCCGCCCTCCGCAACGGTGACTCACATTTGTAAGCACGGCATCTGCAAGGCTCGCGAGCTGAACTTGCGTGCTATGCATGCCCTGGCGCGTATCGACAACGTCAACACGACAGCGCAGCGCGCACATCGTGCTGATGTGCACACACAGAATGCGAAACTCGCTGATGTCGTTCACGGCGAGATCGCACACGGCGCTCAACAGCGTCTAGAGGCACTCCTCTTCGAGGTGCCCGGCGCCCTCAACGACGCGCTCAACAACATCAACACACACCTGCAGGTGTTCTTGGACGCATCCATGATTTTGGACGACATGATGGGAGGCTCTGCGCTGGCGCCCCTGCGACACGCCTGCTGCGCGCGCTCTGCCCAGCCCTCCACACAATCTCTCCGCAACGCTTCCGCCGATCCATCGCCGACGATCGATACGTGCCGCACGGATGCCTGCCGAGTGACGCAGCATGACGGCGACAAGAGCACTAAAGAGGACCCGGAACGCATGGACCGTGTTTGCAAGGCACTGCTGTCAATGCCATGGGCATCTTGCAAATGGCTGAGGTCGCGTTCTTACGTGCTGCCTCACGAGCTAAGTGCCCTGGTGCACAATCTCAACGAGATGGTGTTACACGAGTCGCGCGAAAGCGTCGGCGACCTGAGCTGGGCGGCGATGAGCCTCCGTGTGCCTCATGAAACGTGTAAGCAGGCCTCTGAGCAGCTCTCTGCTGCGAGCGGGGGAGGTGAGGGTGAGAGGATAGAAGCAGCCCAGCTTACAAACGACGAAGACGCTCGACGGAGTCCCTTGTTCATGAAGCGGCGACGCCGCCGGAGCCTTTTGTTGGGAATCTCGTGAACGCCAGCGCTCCGTGCGGCATCCAGTGCATCCCAGACTGCATCATTTGTTGGTCAAGACACCTGACATTTCACGGATGTTCGGGACAAAACACGGGATCGCACCCTGTCCTGTCAAACCAGAGCTGTGTCCTTGTGAGGCCTGCTTACTTCTGCTTGCACAGCTTTCTTCAACTACCGTCCTAAACCAACGGACGGCCATCCGGCGACGTGTGTTGACAGGCCTTCAAATGCCTGCCACTGCACCTGCTTGTCGCGCGGTCGGTGTGTATATTATTTGTTCTTTCCTGCTTATGGGCCTTCATTGCGACTTCACCGCAAAAGCTCGCACGCGATGCAATCACGCTAGAGGCAAGGAGTTGGGCTCAACAAGCATGTGATTTGCACCATGCATACGTAAGGTGCAGCATTGTGTCTGGTGCGGGCAGACTTGAGCAACTTGCAAGCAGCCGTTTTGTGGCGTTGCCTGTGCTGTTCGTGAAGTCCAAGCCACTTTTTCCTTTTGCAATTGCAGTGGGTGTAACCTCTGCCACCTTGCTTTTGGTATGCAAACTGATCGCGTCCGCTTGCATGCGCGATGCTGCGCGTCTTGCTTGCTCTTTGCTGCAGTTACTTACAATCTGGCAACATGGTGTGCCATCTCGAGCGTTTCATGGACCATGGCCACCTGTGGCGTTGTGCATCACGAGTTGCGTTTGCCAAGAAGACACAAACTGCTTTGTACAATCGATCCCTTACATGCATCCATTGGAATGGCAAGCACGCCTGTCCCACGGGCACGTGGAGTCCATGATGTAAGAGTCATTGCTATGCGTTTGTGAAAAGCAGTTGAGGGGTGGCATTGTAAGATCGCTGTGACAACATCACTCATTGAACATGGATCAAGGTTGCGCAAGGTGACTACTGCCCGACAGGACTATCTGATTGGTGGCGGCAAGTGATGAGGATAGGTGCCATCAAGGTTGCACCCACCCTCATCACCACGAACAAGCTCTACAGCGTGTGCTGGCAATGCATGTGCAAGCAGACCAATACGCGTTGATAGACCGCTGGTTCAGGTTCAACAGAGTGCTTTTTCAGTTCAAAAGCGTCTATTACGACTTTCTGTTGTAAAATCGAGAGCGCTGGCAAACATGATACAGTAAACTGTAAATTGAACGCGACAGTATGGCCAGAGTTGCGAGCAGGAGTGCTTTGATAGTGCGACTTACTGGTCTTCAGTGGTTGGAAACATGCGAGAATGAGGTGCAGTTTTTCCGTATCCGTCTGTGAAGCAACAAAGGGCCATGGCGCATGACGACCAAGCTGGGCCGTGTATATGGGGTCTTCAGGCTGCAACCTGGGGAGTCCTCCTTGCTGTGATGGGTGCATCTCAGAATGCCTGATGACGGTGGTGTGATTTTAACAATATTCACGGGAATTTGTCTTCCTTTTTCTTTTCTTTTGTTCGTCTTTCGGTAGCCTTTCCTAGATTTGCCGGCCCTGTCGCCAGTAATATATTCACGGGATCCACATGGAGATCCAGTAAATCTCCGAATCTTCCAATAGATGCCAATATCCATGACTTCAACTTTGAATCCCCTAGGAAGTAGGCCCACATTATGTAGTTATTTCAAGCGACAGGGCTGGCAAATCAGGAAAAAACACAGAAACTAACACTGAAAACAATGACACAAACAAAGACAAAACACGCAAGAAAACTAGCAACCTAAGCCACGCCGGGATCTTCCTGCGGTGCATCACACCCCGCATGGAAGTCCGAGCCGACGTTCACGGCGACACGAGAGAGGGACTTGTAGTACATGCGCGCGTTGCCCTTGCAAAACGCACAGCTGAGCTCCCGGCGGACGCCACGTACGAAGGCGGCCTTGGACACCCGGTTCCCCCTCCCTGCCGCCAAGTCGCCAAGCCCCGAAAGGAAACGCGAGGCGGCGGAGCCCATGCGGCCAAACGACTCCACGGCGAGTGGGATGAAGTCGTAAGCGGAGCCCTCCCCAAACTCCTCAAAGGCTCGTTGCTTCCGCAGCTCCGCCTTTGCTGCCGCGGATCTGGCAACCTCCGCGGCATCGCGAACAAACGACGGGGCCACCGGGTGCGTAACAACGCAGTCCATGACGCGGACGCGGCCGTCAGGCCAGACAGTCAAAATACCCCCGCGACGAAGACCAGCAGCCCCCTGCGCCCCCACAGCTGCAAGGCTGCTGTATTGCGGTTCCACGCTAGACGCGCAGCCCGCACATTATGTTCTGAGAACAATCTGCCATCTTCCAACAGTATTTTGTTGTCCTGGTTGCTGACCAAACCAAATCAAACCCACAAATAGCGACATGCTCTGATCGACAGGATGCTTGCAAACAGATGCTGACGATTGCAAGTGACATATTACAAGAAGTATGACAGCTCTGTGGCAAGCAATGCAAAACACTTTCTGCTACAGAACACAGGCAGGCGGACGATAGACACTTGTTTATTTAAAGTACGTAAGATATCTGATTATATCATGGTCCATGCCTAATTCCTGAAGTGTCCGAAGGTTTTGGCATGCAGCCACAGCACAGCAATCTGCACTGCAGGTTGAGAAAGGGCAATGCTGCAATGTACGCAAACTGGCAACGATGTGCATCAATTGCGTGCCAAGCACTAACCAGCACAGTCGAAATGGCATCATACCAGCAACAGGTATGCCAGGAAGCAATAAGTAACACCATGCCCAAGTTGCCCAAGTAGTGCTTGGAGTTGCCAATATCCATGTGGATGCGGTAGTGTTGTGAAAAGATACATCTCATCATGCAGACTCTGCGCTCTCCGCAAAAGCAGAGGGCAGAAGGAAAGAAAAGCGTCAGCTCCAAGCACTTATCCATTGTGTCCTCTGTGAAAAAGCTCTGCTCTTCATCCTTCGAAGGAATTCGACAGACTTCTGCGGACGGAGGCATGCAAAACAAGAACACAGATGCGCATGATGATGTATCTCTTTATACTACTACCGCATCGACATGGACATTGGAAACTTGGACATAACAAAAAAGATCCTCATACTTCAGGGAACGTAAGGAGGGAGCGTGCTTTGATGCACGTGAGCATATTGGCAACAACGCGGGGGTCACCAAGCAGAGTCATAGGAGGCGCAGGCCTATATAGCCTCCCGAAGAGATATATCCTCCCTGAAAGGCGCTTGCACTCCTAACAGGCAATTTGGCTTCCGACCAATCAGCAGTCAGTGCGGTTAAGCTTTCCAATCAATCAAATCAAGCGACGCCCCATGATGCGTCAACTGGCCATGCACAATGTGTAACGAGTGCCAGGTCCTACATCCTCAAGTAGTACTTGGAGTTGCCTATGTTGTACCGAGAAATGCCAACATCATCATTACATCATCACATCATACAGGTAAGGGCAAAATGTCATCATCATCAGGTCTGATGGGTGAATTTACCACATCTCAGGACACATACATCATTCATTAGACGGTGTCGGGATGTGCCAACCTCACCTCAGTATACCTCAGCATATTTCGGCTATTGGAGCTCCCATCCAGAATAGCGAAGGGGTTTACTTAGCAGATCAGAATTGCCTTCAGAATTTATGGGTCTGGCCAGAGAGGATGGGTGATTGATGTCAGCAGAGGCATGTGTTAGTAGGTAAGCAGAAAGGTGCAGACCCCCTTAGTTCCTTGCTACGGAAAGGTCCTTGCTCCTGTGATGCGCTTTTGAAGCGACCGCGAAGTGGCGACGCATCTACGGCTAAGGTAGCAACGTGAAGCTGACGATAATTTGCTCAACGGCAAGGCCTCTGACTGCAGCCCAATTTGCATTCGCATTAAGGCTTGCCCGGAAGGCTCCGTACGATGATGGAGAGGAAAATGCGTAGAGAACACCAAGGCTGTATGGTGTGGCTACGAACAATGGATTGTCGGGAAGGACGGGGCTGAAGGATGGGCTTAGCTGGTATGCAGCAAGGGAAGTGCTAGCCGCAAATGCCTTGATCGCGAGTGACTCGAATGTTTTGTACTTGCAAGAAGCAGGGGTGGGGCTGCCAATGAGGCGGAATAGATAGATGACGTTGGTGCAAGAGAACTGCGCACAGGGGGGACCGGACGGTTGAGGCTGCGGGAGTGCTCCTACGGACGGTTTTTGGAATAAGAAAAACGACTCGGGCTTCACAACCTTCTTTCTAAATGCCGAGTACGAAGGGTCAGCCCTCAGCGCTTTCAGAAAAGCACTGAACTGTGGCACTCGTGCAAAGGTGAAGAACACGCCGATGCTGTATGGGAGGAAGCCAACGGCGCTTTGTCCGGGGGGCTGGGGATTGTTGCTCTTGAAGGTTGCAAAGCTCCGGATGTTGGTGTTGACGGCTGTTGTTGCAAGCGTTTTCTTGAGTAGGGCAACCTGATTGTTGAATGCAGGGGAGCCGGCAGCAGGGTCTCCTCTGAGGTTGACCAGGTAGATGACATCGAAGCAGGGCGCAACACAAGGAGGGGTTTGGGGCTGGGCAGTGGCGGTCTGCAGCCGCGCCAGAGTGGCAATCATCAGTGCCAGCAGCGCGGTGAGTGTCAGCTTGCTCATCATCTTGAGTGCTACTGCATTGCAATCATCAGAGTGTCAGGTCAAGCTAGGGAGCGTCAGGCGAGTCCAGGTACGCTTGTCTCAGGTGACGGTAATCAGTACTTGCCAGATTGAGGTTCATCCTCCATTTCTGCCCCAAATAAGCATGCATTTTCAGGAATACAGACCCATAAACAAACTGCCTGGCGATGCACTGACGGTAATGGTAGCACTGATTCCCAAGTAGTTCTCGGAAATTCACTAAGAGATGGCCAATGTTCATGCGGATGCGGTAGTGTGTTAGGTGATATGCGGCGCATATCGGCTGTACCAGCAGGGACTCTGGGTGTGAGTCATTCATGACTGTGTCATGTCCGTCATTAGCATTGGGGTGCACTGGATTTGAGCTCGTGTTGTATGAAATTGGTTAAGTAGTGTGAGCAAGTTGGTTTGCATCATGCACTTGTCGTCTAGCGATGCTCTACTGGCAGTCGTTAGAAAGCATTACTTTTACGCAGCCGGAACAGAACAGCTAGCAGTGGTTTGAAGTGGCTGGACCAGTGACAAGTGAACAGCAGTAGTGTTCGGGGTTTGGGTCACGGTTAGGAGTCGGGAGATGATGAGCGTAGGCCTGACCCCGAGCAATCTGCTCACCACAGATGTCTCGACTGGTGATACAAAAATGCACATCTGTGTGGGGCTCTGTCCTGCGTCTTTGGTTTGGGGCCCCTTCCGACAGTTTTGTTTGACAATGGAATTGTCGCCGGTCCCTTTGAGCTCAAAATATGTATCTCACGCCTCTTGTCTGGTTCAACCGGACAGCAAGAAATGGAAAGCTGCGTGTTCCCAGCTTTTCTGATGAAGTGCACTCCTCCCAAACCGTAATGATGCATCGTGCACTTTTCATGTTGCTTTCATGAACCCCTCATGTCCACCTGCTGATTCCTAGATTTCTAGGGACACCCCCAGGTCAGGAGTTCAGAATTGTTTGGCATAAAAGTCGGGATATTTACTATCTAACGTGTGGGCCGGATTGAACAGCTTTCCTCGGTCACCATCCCTACAGTTGAATGGTTTACGGGCTTCGGACAATATTGAATAGTGGTGTGTTGAGTAGTTAGCTGCGATACGGCATTGCGTCTGGCAACTGCTGATGAGCATTACAAGATGCAGATGCAGACCCTGCCTCGATCAGGCAAACAACTTACACGGTTGAAAGAATGTGACTCAGACCGAGTAGACTGGCGCACGTCATTCTTGATTGTGCTCAATTAAAACATAGCTACGAGTGCATTCCACTATATCATCTGTCTGGACATCTGCGTTGAGCCGATTGTTTGGGATCTGCTCAACATCATCTCCCGAATCCAAAATCCCACATGACTCTTGATTTTCACGTAGAACTTTTGGCCATTGGACTGCTAGCTCTACTGCTTCGGTTGAGGGAAACAAAGGCCCATACCCCCTGACTACCCCCCAGCCTCTCAACCCTCTTCACTACACTGCTCTCCAACGGTGCGGGTGGGTGGGAAGACTACTGTTATCTAACGTCTACTCAGAAGGCATCCCTAGACAACAAACGTCAGTGCGTAATGAAACCACTATGCCAACCCTATCACGAGATACGTAGCAATCTCAGCTCAACACGCCCAGCGCAATCTGGCCGAGATCTCGACCAGATGGCTTCGCATATGACAATGCATGTGCGGGCGATTCTCCTATCCTCAAAATATCATCGCTCGTCTCTACACAGCCGTTTGATGTCGTTCAAACGGCTGTGTTATCACCAGGGACTGTCGTGGAACTTGTTTTGTGTTTGTGTCGCGACCAGGCCTGGGTCGCAACATCCCAACACCACCACGATGTTGCCCGTAATGCTGCAAGATTCATTTCAATACAAATTAAGTTAATTTGAAGATCCTAACCTAGCAAGCTTGATGTATGGGAGGAGGATTGCGTGGAACGGGAGGATGCCAGCAATTTGAATTCGACTATAAGTAGCTGGCATCTGAACACATGGCCAGCTGCACATCGCTATCACCGCATAAGCAATCCCACGCGTTTTCATCATTTTTTTAAGTATTAATTCAAATCTCGCGCGCTATATGAAGCATCGGGGCATCCAAACGAGTATGGAACTTGGGAAAAATCGACTGATGCATGATGCGTCATGCGACTGGCATTCGCTTAGACGAGAAAGCACGACAGTAAACAATATTGAAACGCAGGGAAAGAATCGACACGCATTTATAAATATGAACGTGCTGATACGAGATAATTTAAAGCAAAACTGGCAACAGCAGATTGGCGGAGCAGCTTCGCGTGCGCACTTTCAAATGTGCGACCACAATAGGACCGACATGTCGAAAATGGATCAGGGTGACGATAATCAGCTGCATGGAGAAGTTTTTTGACTGAAGGGTACAGCAAATTTGCAAAGCACGAAGAAAGCGTACATGTTTCTCCTCGGTCACTGTAGGTTTGTTGGGTCGCGTGGCGATACGATGCAGAACTTTGGTTAGCGCACTCGGGATGTAATGTACGAACGCAGATGCACCTGATTTAAATACGACGAGTATCGTCACTATTGTGTTCGCTGAATCGCATCACGCGAGATCTCCATGGAATTTGTACAGACAGCATACAAGATACCCTAACCTCCGGGGGCACCTTCCAATAACTTCTGGTCACCTTCTATTACCTACCTTCTGGCCACCTTCTAATTTAACAATATCACACTGAAACATCACTACTGCGAGGCTCACTTATGTGTAAGATTGTTTGAGCCTTCAAGTGTTGCGCTTCATACAAACTGGCAAAGTCAATCTGGGGTCACACCAAGGCCAATCCCAGAACGCTTTTTCGGTAGGGATTTACGGCCTTGAAGAGATGTTCAGGTTGTGGCATATTTCCTCTGAAACTTTCTGCATCTATCCTTGCCAGTTGGAACCGTATCCCCGGGTGTCCAACTGCTTGGCAAGGGAAAGCAAACCCTTCAGCCAGTTTACACCACCGACCTCTTGTATATTGGGCAGACTTATTAATCCGGCGTTCTACAAGCCTCCGTAGTTGCGTTCTCTGGTGGGGGATGCTGCATCCCTCCATTTAGACGCGAGATCAGCTCTGGCTGTCTCGCCCGTCGTCAACGCCGCCTTGTTTGGGCTGGCGTTAGTTTCTTTCTTTCTGAATTGGGACAGAATTGGGACAGACACCTATCATAGCATCGCTTGGGAGGCATCCATCTTCAGCGAAGAGGGCAATAGACGCATGTGTGTGAACAAGACATCATGGGGGCAACTCTGAACACTGATATCCAAACCCATCAAGTGATTTATCCTGGGCCTTAATTGGGATACGTTGGCAAGATGGAAGAGGCCTCCAGTTCCCCAATGCAGCCCTCAGTTTTTTGGCTGCGAGCTCGCGTGCAGGTCCCATGAATCTTGACCAAGACACGTTTTCTGTGAACCAGACTCCGAAGTACTTGTAAGAAAGATTGCATCTGCGACAAAATACGCTATAACGCAGGTGCAATCTTACTTGGATGTGCGCACGTGACCATCCCTGGAGTATTGATCGCTGCTCAGCTGGGACACTCGCCGATTGATCTTCCATGGGGTGGAAAACTACCAAAATACGATTTTACGTGTTCCATGCATACGCCAGCGCTTTAATCACTCCGCCACGTGGCTGACCTGCAGGGGTAGCCAGAGCGAACCAGGGGCCGTTGAACACGTTGGGTGGAACTTCAGGAGTGCGCGTGCAAGAGCGGACCAGAGACGTTTCATATTTCTGTGATAACTTTACTGTAGTCTCATGATGTGGTTGGTTTGCGCCTGCTACCTTCATTGCGTGATGTGATAGTCTGCCATGCTCTCCGGAACCAACCCCAGATACCATGTATGCAGCGGTAGCCCAAGAGCATGCACGGGAACGCGCATGCGTACGTAAGACGCTGCCATATTAAAATAACCGATCATTGAAAAGCTTGCCGAGCTGCTAAAGGCAAGGTTGCTCACTTTCGGCTGCTTGTACTCGCCTCCTGGAACTCCAACGGTTGCATTATGCTATATTCACATAACCGATCAAGGAGTATTGAAATGAGAATTTCATTTTGGTGCTCTGTCAGTGCTACGTGCATGCAACCGCATTGAACACATGTGGCTACAGGTGCTGTCGCCGGCCTGTCCCCCACTGTTACTGGTCTTCAACTTGGGTAAGCTTTCATAATAAAGTCAACGAATAGAAAATTACACGCATGCTATTTTTGTAGTGTCGTCGCTCCATGGATGGTCTGCTCCAGTATGCATAGAAGCTGGACAGCGCGAGAGAACCCTGATTCGGCAAATTGTTGCCAGAGGGCCGGCGCAGCCACCTGCATTCCTTTTCATACGCCATCGTCAATCTTATGGGTTCCTCTATACTTGAGTTGGCGTGATGTTCACAGCGGAGTTCTTGCTGTCCAGGGCACCCTCGAAAATCCCTCGCGTAGTTATTGACATAGACCAACACATTGGCGCAGTGCCAGCATAGGTGCGCCACATCACGGCGTCCAATCGGATGTGTGCGATCACAGCTCGAAATCGGTGGGCACTAGCCGCCACGGCCACAGCAGGCTAGAAGCATATCGTCATAAGGAATCACCACACGCACAGGATCAAAGCATGTAAGGAGTTATCACTGTAGGCAACCATCAATTTCGACCTTACCAGCGGCCTTTCTTTGGACGTCCATGTGAGACTGCCCCGGAAATCCACGTGCTCGCAAAATGTGATGCCGACACAAGGTGACAAATAAAGAGGGCGCTTGAATATGTGTCAGCGGCAGGGTGCAGGTACAAACATGTCCATTTGCAAGCAGTCAGGTCTCCACAAAGTATGTTGCATCTCATTCCGCGTAGCGCGCGGGTGTGGCTCTGGGCGAGCGGCGTCCCAGCCTCATTGAAGATGACAGCGAAACGGCAGGGGAGAGGCTGCTGTCCTTGGCTGTCTCCATGAGAGCCCGCTGAATGATACCCAAGCGGTGACTCAGCTCTTCAATCTCGCCAGCGGCGGAGTCACCTTGCTGAGTCACGTTGCTCAGCTTGGACTCCATCTCACGCATGCTCTCCATAGCCGCTTTAAGGACTCGGTCGGTCTGAAAATGCCAATCACAATCTTATGGAATTCTCGACTGGGTCATGCGATGATCTCCCTCATGCAATACACAGCATCACGGCCACTGTTTCGTTCCAGAAAAGGATGAAGTTACGTATGATTGAAGGGTAGGCAAGCACTCGAATAACCTTGGCGACAAAAAGAGGTTGTGCCACACCCAGGACACCCGGGACAGAGAGTGTGCCGCCCCAGGAGACGGGAGGAACAACAAGGATACGGCGCGGCAGCAAATACAGAGGAGGGAGGTCGGGAAAACAATGAAAATGTAAGTTCGAACGCCGTCGTACTCGACAGGCAAGTATTCCTTGGTGACATGCACGTGTTCAGCCATGCAAGTTACTTTCAATCACGCCATTGATATGACGACTGAAACAAATGCGGGCACGAGAGAACAGCTGGCATGCTTCATAGATGAGGCGCAGCAGTGCTTCGCCAGAATAGGGTTCGACCCCCATTTCTGTCCCCAAAATTCATGCATTAACAGGCGCCTGGACCCGTTAATGTTCATACGTCTGGCGAAGCACCGAGACGCACCGCCTACTGTCTTGCAGACCTGCTGTACGCAAGAAGAACGAGAAACAGTTCAACAGCACATATGTGCGGCAGCCCCTCCGACAAAGGCACCGTATACAACAGCAATAGCACACCTGCTCCTGGTTCTCGTGAGCGGCGGTGAGAGCGCGCTCAATGATTTCCAAATCGGCTTCTCTTGAAGAGCGCGTGCTGCTGGTCTCTTGCTGCAGTGCCTGTAGTACGCCCCCATGCTGCTCCTCCAAGAGAGATACTGCATTAAGTACCTCGCGAACATGCTCCTGCATGTCTTTCCGATGTAAATGGCACTGCCAATTGGAGAACATTACCAGCCGAGGTAGCGACACACTTAGCAAGATGATCTTTACAATCGACTCAGGGATTCTAGCCTGACATCGTTCTTATATGGCCTCACTCAGTGCCCAAGCACACAAGGTTCGGCACACACAATGTTACCGTCTATCTCAGGATAGCTGGTTTTCAACACTGCCCATGGGGATGCGGTAGTATTGACCAAGATACATCATCATCACAAAGACCCACACGGCACCGCATCACTGCCAAGTAACAATGATGTGCCTTCAGCAGCCAGGGGCTTCAAGAGACTGGTCGTCAATGGGGCGCCCCCAAAACATTCCCTCCAAAGCTCGCCGGAAGAGTTGGGCAGATGCCAAATGGAGGTATGCAAGAGAAGGAATGGAGCATGGCAATATTGCAGTCTCTGACGATGGAAAACTATCTCAGAAAACTGTCTCAGTCTGAGACTCAGAGATAGTGTGGATGCAGTCGATACAATGGCGATGCTTGATGAGAGAAACGCTGGACTCCGACTGCAGTGCTTCTCCAATTGTGTTTCAACCCCGTGATTGTCCTCAATATTCATGCATTTTCAGGCATCTAGACCCACAAATCACAAGAAGCGCTGCCCGACCGTACAAACGGCGGAATGCAGTGGGAGGAACTGGACCTTGACACGAGCGAAGATGTCAGTCTGCAAGGCAGCCACCGCATCTGAGGCAGCAGCTCGGTCTTGAGCAGCAGCCTGCAGAAGTTCCGCGCTGTCGGTCTTACAACGCTGAAGGCCGTCTCGCAGCTTGACCGCCAGCCGATTCAGATCCTGCTTGAAGAGAGCTAGCGCCGAGTTGCTCTCTTCGTGGTGCTTCTGCACTCTCAGCGTTAGTGCTGCCAGCGCTTTCTCCACCGCTGTGGTCACTTGCCTGCACGCTCCGCTGCTGTGACCGGACATGCCGAAACCAGTGCGTCGCTGAGTGCGGGATTGACCACCCCCATCTTCGTCCCCAAAATTCATGCATTGTCAGGCATCTGAACCGACACATTGCAAAGCACTTGCCGGAAACGGCTTTGAGTTCATGAGATGCTCGGAGACTTGCTATGAGGATCTCTCGATGCTTCGTGCAGTGCATCGCTAGGCTGTTGCTTGTGGGTCTGTATCCCTGATAATGCATGATTATCTGGGGCAGAAACGGGGTTGAACCTCGTTCTGGCGAAGCATGAAGCACTGGCTTCATGGTTATTGTTATGGTTGTATCGGGCATATCAGGGCAATAGACATGTTGGGTAGCAATGCAAGTAGCCGTCGTCGATGGACACAACTGTTCACAGTCCAACCCTGATCCGGTGCCTGACTGTCAGAGCGTTTATAGACGGAAAAGATACTGTGCCAGCAATCAGCGGTTTTCAGTTGTTTCTGCTTTGTCAATCAATCTGATGGAGCTGCTTGTTAGGAAGTGCTCGTGGACTGGCATTGCTTGTGTCTTGCATGTTCATATGGTAAGGACACGCATCATCATCATTACACACAACGCAAGATCAGAGCAGTGAGGTGGGGGAAGAGGAGTACTCGCGAGCTTGGCCAACCGACTTGCTGCCATGTTTGACCTGCGTAGAGATCTCACGAAGCGAGGCATCCTGAAGCTCCCGGAAGTCCTCGAAGCGTTCGTGCAGCTGCTTGAGCTGCGCCTGTTGGCCTTGCCGCAGAGCGTCCAGCCGCTCGTGTGCCACCGCCAGTCGCGAGACCTCCTCCGTCAGCGCCTGTGTGTGTTTGAGCATCGTGCTGTGCTGGTGTTGCATTTCCACCTTGCTGGAGGCGAGCGTGCGGCGCACGTCGATGATCTCGCTCGCCGACCGCTCGTCCAACGCTCTGCAGAAACGCTTGCGAGCATTTAAGTGAACGTGATGAGCGTGGCACGAGTGCCACAATGCGGAACGCTGTCACTGCTCAAGCATGCCATCATGACCACGTGATGCTGACTATATGCAGTGAACATGCTGCTGGAAAACCAAGTAACATGCCACATGTTCGATCAAATTGGCAACGCTGAAGACATGTGTGTGGTGCTGACTGTCGATTACCATTGTATCGTACATGCAATCGATGCAGCAAAGCTGTTGGAGGTTGTCATACTCCGCCTCTGATGTTTCGCTGTATAACACTGCCGCATCCCCCACGTGGACAGCGACAAGTCCAGGCACTACTTGGAAATCATGAGCATGTCTGGAAAGCCTTGGCATGGCACTCAGAACACATGCTTTTGAACGCTGCACATGACGGCAAAGCACCTTTTTGAGGTAGCTACTGACAGAGCGGCTTTGATGCTGCTGATGACATGTTCCCCGTTTCCTGAAATTATCTATCTGTCTTGAAGTGGAGCGCAAGAGTTGCCAGTGCACTTCGACCTCTGATTAGCCACGTATATGACATCTGCCATAAATCACTATTATCAAAGCAGATTCCCAAGAAGTGCCTGGAGTTGCAAATGCCCATGTGGATGCGATAGTGTTGTGAACAGATCCAGCATCATCATCAACAGGACTGCACAACATCCAGAGCACTGCACAGCCAAAAAGGGAGCTAGCCGCACGGGGAAAACTAACCTGGATTGTTGCGTCCAGGCCCTTTGGCTCTCGTCCAGCTGCGAGTGGCACGCAGCACTGAGGTTGTGGATCTCTTGGTGTAGCTCTGTATGGAGAGCCTGTTGCGAATCACGGTGCGCGGTGCCTTGCGCGGCGATGCGTTCGTTGACGTGCTCGTTGATGTCGTTCAATCGGGTGTCCAGCGCGTGGACGTCCTCCACCAGCCTTGTCTCCAGCTGGCGGTGGGAGCAGTCGTGCCTTTCGTGCATGACATGCATTTGCTTTTCCAACTGCATGAACAGCCCGCAATTGGTCAGCGTTCTAAAGGCACTTCCTGGGTTGCTCATTCTTTTCGACCTTGTGAGAGGTGGGGGGGCGCTCCAAACGCAAGCAGTTCTCCGCCAAAATGGGCTTCGACCCCCATTGTCCTGGAAATGCATGCCTTGTCGGGCATTTGGGCCCGAGAAATCACAGGGTACAGCCAAACATTGAGCGCAAGGTTTGCTAGATGACTGTGATGTATCTGTTCGCAACACGACCATGTCCACATGGACATTAGCAACTCGAACTGCGACTTGGGGATCAGCATTTGACGATAAGAGCTCCTGAAACCAGACATCCCACCCTTCCATGTGCGATGGAGGCGATGCTGGTCATCCAGAGCTCTGAGTGCCATATTCTCTCATTCGGCTGCTTCGGTTTGCTATAGATATTTTTTTTCCCCTTATAAGGGGGTAGATAAATCTTATATGTATGGTATGAAGAATCCAGCCATTACATGGCAATTGCAAGTGGCTCCGGCGCATGTGGAAACGTCTCGCAAAGTGCGTGGAACATCAGTTCTCTCATGCGGCATGAGGCAACATCACAACACCAGGCCCAGAATTCATGCGGCAAGACACATGTTTGTGCTTTTCAAGCGCGTTCATAAGCCTTGAGATCTGGTCAGCATGAGGAGATGGATCATTCGAAGGCAAGATGTGCCCTTGAAGGCACGCCCCAGGGCAGTGCTTACAGTGACATGCAGCGAACCTGTCTTCATGTAATTTGAGGCAGATGGCGCTGAGGTTCCATGCTGTTGTCTGTGCAAGACTGATGATGTTTTCTGCCTGTGCTGTAGTGTCGTCAGAACAGGGACCGACCCCCATTTCTATCCCCCAAGTCCATGCATTTGTAGGCGTCTGGACCCAAACCCACCCTGCCTGGCGACACACTGCTGTGCTGCGGTGTTCTGAGCCTGAATAAGTAACAAGGATGAAGGCAACAGCAGGTCCTTGGCCCCCAAGTAGGCATGGTTAGTACTATAATAAAGAACAGATTGTTTAACAAGAATGACTTGATTCCCATGTTAGACCTCCCGGGCCTCAGGCAGCAGTTATTTGGGTGCTCTGGTGGCTGAGGTTTCCATGAGAAGCGCACGAATCTGATCCTCCATGACACAGTGCATCATGGGACTGGTCGCTCCTATTGATGGACAATAGAGGAGGTTTATGAAAACAAAATCGAATCGGAGCCCTTGTGGAGGAGCATGCTCGTGCTCTTCAATCAGATTGCGAAGAGCTCCTTTTCCCAGATTGTATATAGCAAGAGAAATGCCTGACGCCTCAATTCTCAAAGAACGCAGGAAGATCAAAACTGGTAGTACATACGGACCTGGACTATGCGCTTGTTCTGCTTCCCTGTCTCTTCAATAAATGCATCTGATAGAATTGCCAGTCCTTCGCGTATCGCCTGGACCTGCGCGAAAAGCTGGTCGAGTGCTCCGTGCATCTCAATATCCTGGTCTAACTTCTGTTGCGAGTCGTCATGAAGAGCCTGTATCATTCTCCTGACCTCCTGCAATAACACAAACTCACAGCGCTTGCTGGACGTCCTCGACGATGCTTGTGTCGCTTCAAAATCACAGGCAACTCTTGAGATACCGAAGCGACACCATCACAAACTTGCGCGGTGCGAATGTTAGCGCAAATCTCTTGAAACACCGCAGATCATATTTATTGATTGAGAAATGTTTCCTACCTGAAACTCCGGCGTGTCCTTCAGAGCTGTCTTGCAGTGAATAAGCCGAGGGCTACCGTCAACCCGCATGACTGCGACAAGGCCTGGAACCGTCGAGAACAATTAAAGGAAAACAATCAGCAAGCTCGTTGACACATAGTCAATTCGTTTAAGGAAGTTCACGGAAGCGTGCTAAGCTCGTCAGGGTTTTAACTTCACGTGATGTGTATGCAGGACGACGCTTCGCAGATGCACATGGTGGCCCCGAACGAGCTCGGTAAGAAGTCAAGCCACTTCTGTGATTGATTAATTCAATTAGAAACGGCTCTACGCATACTCTGGCACAGGTTCACAAATGCGGTGTCACCAATAATGGCATGTCAGCAGGTATCCACGGATAGGAACCCAAACCAGGCTTGCGAACACATGCCGCAAATGAGGGCCACGGCGTGACCCACGCGAAAGAAGAGAGACGATTTTGATATGCACGTTTACATTGGCTTGCCATGTGTCGTTGTTTCCTTGACACGGCCAGTCAAGACAACTGGATGCTAGGATGAATATTCGAACGTTTTCAAATGCACGTCGTTGTCGTTGCTTCACGATCTCAAGGCTCAAGCCATTTATCTGCCCAAGCTATAACTCCTTCCCTCCCACTGTTGTTTGATGGAGCATGCAAGCGTATGCGTTGCGCATTGTTATCTTCGTTGCACGTACAAAGCTGCAACAAGTAGGAGTCTGACATGGCTGTAGCTCTTCATAAGGCAGTACGTGTCCTTCGCGCAGGGTCTCGACATCGCGTCGCGTTCGTCTGCATGTATTGATTGGGTTTGGGACAAGGGGCCATCGACATGATGTACCTACCGTAGCCGGCAGATGTCAGATGGTTTGAAAGATCAAAACTTCGGATTGTAGTGCATTCAGAGATGACTTGTTGGCTGTGATATCAAGTACGCATGCCAATGTAACAGGGGGTAACAGGGACCAGCATGCAGGTGTACCGGAATGACATCCAGGCTGTGCGTCGCATATTAGACGGAGACATTGATGTAAATGCCGTGGATATCGAGTCCGGATGGTACGCATTCTCTTTGCTCATCATGTTGTGGACCCCTCCTATGCGGGTTCCCGGTCTACAGATAGCTCGTGCACCCTGACGTCGACTCTGGACGTGCGCTTGCTTGCGCGCGAGCAAGCAAGTTACACAGGAAATCACGGAACAAATCTGTATTCGTGCAAAAGGTAATGAAGATGGGATAGCTAGAACGTGCTTGAGTGTGCCGCAGGACACCGTTGCACAAGGCGTTGTACTGGGGCCATTTGTGCGTCGCGGCAATGCTCCTGGACAAGGGCGCGTCTACGTACATTTCAGACAAGCGGGTATGCAACGCCTGATACCTGTTGGCGCCTGAATTGCATGAGTTGAAGCTGTCTTGTTCCATAAAAGTTGCCCTTCTAAGGATGCTAGACAGCTGGCAGCACATCACGTACCTAGAGAATGCCTGCCTGGAAGAATGCAAATTATGGGATGCTTCAGAGAAGAACTTCGCAGTCCCCTGCCTATGGGGCCAACATGCAAGCCATCCCATCAGCACCTCAGTCAACAACACATCTCAACCATGAACGATTTGGATCATTACAACATAGAGGACACGGTAATGCGGATCAACGTCATAGCGAAATACTCGACCAAGATGTCCAAGTGGGTGATAACACAGTGATTTGCCAGAAGCCTGTCCGACCCCCATGTTTGCCCCCAAAATCATGCATTTTCAGGCATCGCAACCCGCTTATCACAGGTCTGGCGAAACGCTGAACTGACGGCTGCAGGGCCGCACGCCGCTGGAGTTAGTAGCAGAGGAACTACGGGCACACTTGCCGTTCTCATCGCCTGGAGGCGTTTTCGGATGGGGCTCAGGGACGAACTACCAGCTAGGCACAGC
Source organism: Nuphar pumila (assembly GCF_984573655.1). Taxonomy (NCBI): domain Eukaryota; kingdom Viridiplantae; phylum Streptophyta; class Magnoliopsida; order Nymphaeales; family Nymphaeaceae; genus Nuphar; species Nuphar pumila. The sequence goes on along the minus strand of NW_028323237.1, from coordinate 15,976 downwards.
GTCCACAGAGCACGCGCTGGCCCCCGTGCGCCTGGAAGCCCTGCAGGAGGAGCCAATCATCGCGCTATCGGCCGCAAAGTTTCACAGTGCGGCGCTCACGGAGAGGGGTGTGCTGTTTACGTGGGGCTGGGGCCGGGGCGGCCGACTTGGGCACCCCGACTTTGAGGGCGACTCTACCGAGAAGATCCTCGCACAGATTCTGCCTCGCGCCGTTGAGGGCCTCTCCCACAAACACGTGACCGGGATCGCGGCCGCGAAGCACCACTCCATTGCATGCACCGCAGACGGCAGTGTGTGCGTCCTCGCCCCCCCCCCAGCAGTTTCTGCAACTACGGCTGTGCATGCGCATGCACCCCGGCATGTTCATGGCCACTCTGTCACATCTCTCTATTATGTCGCCATATTTCGCTCTTCTACATTATCGAGGTAGCAAACCCAAGATATTCGCGATCGTCTGCGGTAGATCTGCACTGCCAGGTTCTCTCTTGCTGCGGCTCACCACAGCATTCTCCGACTCTTTGGTGTCTCGTGGGTGGTGTTCCTTGCCTATCAACGGCCTCTGGCACATCTTGGCATCACAGTACGATCTGGTCAAGCATTGCCAGCGTCAGCTCGAGTGGCGCCCTTGCCAGTCTGATTGAAGACACGTACCTGGATGTTCAACCAGTGTAAGCACTTGCATGTGAACCTGAATCCCAGGCGTCAAGTACGAATGCCAATGAGACATAGAACCACAAGATAGCGGTAAGTTTGTAGCTGCAGGGAACAATGCAATCTATGCAGAACTCGTCAAATTGTATAGTACAAGAAACTGCGTTGGGTGTTAAGGAGGATGTATCTTTGTACAACACTACCGCTGCTTCACTTGTAATTTGTGTCCATGCGCTGGGGTATTTACTCATGGTCCCATACACATAGCACATGAGTTGTCATGGTCCAACGTACAGCTGGGTTGCAGGTACACATGGGGCCAAAGCACGCAAGGCCAGCTGGGCTTCGGTAGTGCAGCGGGCACCGAACTCATTCCACGCCATGTCACAGCGCTGCGTGCAGTCATTGTGGCGGTTGCGGCTGCCAACCGGCACTCCGTGGCCCTGAGCGCCCACGGCGCTGTCTACACGTGGGGGGCAACGCCGAGGGGCAGCTTGGCTATAGTACCCGTGGAGGGAGCTGCAGTGGCACTCCTCGTGCGGTCGACGCCATCAAAGACCGTCGAATCGTGGCTGTCAGGTACGAGTCTCAGTGTTTTTGCGAGACCCTCTGGTTTTCGGGGACCAGTTACCTGATAATTGATGAATTTTTGGACAAACATGGGAGCCGAAACTCGTTTTGGCGACGCTCTGACGAGCCTGCGAGGGAAAGAGTGCTACTGACGCTTTCAATACCCACTTCTGTTGTGTGGTTGTGCCATGACAGGCTGTCGAATCGTGGCTGTCTGGTGACACACATGGAGCCTGCCAGAACGTCAGTGCTGATGATGCTGGCAGTACCACAATTCCAACATTCAAGCACCCACTCAGACGGGTTGTGCAGCAAATGCACTGCGTATGTACGTTGAGGCAGATGTTTGAAGTGTCCTGCACGTGAGTGTCTTATAACAGTGTCGTCGTTCACGACATCCCATGAACTCACCATGCGCACGTTCCGTGCGTGGGCAACCAACAATTGACTATGCTCTTGGGTGAGGTAAAGTATTCTGTGGCCAACTATGGGGAGCAGTATTGCACGCATGATGCCTCGCAACCCTGGTTGCAACTGTCCCTCTGTTTGTCCAGGTTGTACGCAGGTGATGGTAATGGTAGCACTGATTCCCAAAAGTTCTTGGAGTTGCCAATGTACATGTGGATGCGGTAGTGTTGTGAAAAGCTGCGTCATTATCATCGTACTCTGGAGTGCTTGCCTGGTGTTGAGGTCCGTGCTCCGAGAATGAAGTTTGTTGTTTGTGCAGTGCGGCAAAACGGCACAGTGTGGTATTGGCGCTTGAGGGTGACGTGCTGACTTGGGGCCACCGGGTCTGCACTCCCAGCAAAGTACAGCTGCACAACTGCCGCGACACTGCTCGCTCGGAGAAGGCTCTGAAAGTTCTACAGGCACGGTTCCGCTGAATCAAAGTGGTTGGGCAGCAAGCACGATCTCGAACTTCGCAACCCTATCCGTGTAGTCGCGGGCGGCTGCCAGTGTATTTTGGGGTTTAGAAGAGACAGTCAAGTACCACAAAAAAGTAAACACTCTGCGGCGGCGGGCTTGTTCCTGGTTGCTGTGTACTCGCGGTGGGGAGGCAGGGGCTTTACGCAGTGCTTTGCCAGCGGGGTCCAATCCTCATTTCTGCCCAACAGAATCGTGCAGTTTCAGGGATACAACGCCATAAAGCAAACTGTCTGACGAAACACTGGCTCTACATGACCACTGTGCAGCCAGCTGTGCAGCTCTGCCATGCATTCTCACCCCTTGCAGTATTGCACCGTCTGATGAGTTGTCCTTTACAACACCACCACATGGACATCAACAACTACCGAGTTACCATCACCCGAAGCTTCCCTGGCTTCCCCGCACCTGCAAGGATATCCGCGCATGAGCATTGCCCCAGCTTGCAAGAATACACGAGTTCAGAGTCGACTCCGAATTGAAACAGCCGTGCTAACTCAAAGTCCATCGCCGCACAGGTTGCCAACAGCCGAGGCGCGGTCGCAAGCCAGCTGCACTTTCACCGTGACCATGCGGTAGTGGCGCGGCCTAGAATCGTCGCGATCGCTGCAGGCGCCAGCCACACGAGTATGCTGACATCCACAGGCGTCGTGCTGGCGTACTCGAGCCCGGACCCCAACTTCGGGGTGCAGGAGGTCGTCGGTGCTCTCTCTGGCAAGTGCATTGTCAAGATCTCGGCCGGCAAAACGCGCACTGTGGCCGTCACGGACACCGGCGAGGTCTATGCATGGGAAGCTGACAAGGAAGACGGTACGGCTTCACACTTTGCCTTGTTCGCTGTTATTGTCATGCTCCAATTGGACACTTACACACGTCCCCGTTCTGTTGGTCCTATGACAGATAGATCATACACAGAGTCTGGTGTCCTCCAGGATTCACACAGGACTGGGGCGCTTGAAGGCACAGGTCTATACAAAGTATGGTTGGATTCAAGTTTTCGTGTCGGGCCTGTATGCCATCCGGGTTATCACGGCTGACTCGTTGGCGCTACAATCACAGGCAGTTCGCTTTCATGACGTTTGTTGAGCGATATCTGGTGACGACGAGATTTTTCCGACACGTCTATGTTGGGTGACCCTTTGATGGACTGTCGGCACTATGACATCCACCGCCATTAGTCAACTTGTGATCTGCTGGTTGCAGTTCGATGTTACTATTTTCAGACAGCGTGTAATCGTGAATGACCTCTCAGTGCCACTGACAGTGGTCCATGGACTCTTACATCGATGGTGGCCGCTGGTGCTCTTGACATTGGCGGTAGTTGCAGATGCAGTCGGGCTGGCCACGAGTGCAAGCAAGCCACGGACGAACAACAGCGCCCCTGAGGCCTCTCAGATGCCAAAACCGCGGCCAGGGGCCGCAGATGACACGCGTCGGACTGTTGCCCTCGAGTCATCCACCCTGACAAGCGGCGGCGGAAAGCCCCGGGGGGCGAGCGGAGGAGCCAGCGCGGGGGGGGAGGCTCTACACGTTCGGCGAAAGACATGGATCCAGCCGACACGGGTGCAGGGCTTGCGCCGGGCGATCGCTGTAGCGGTTGGGGAGAAGCATTCTACTGGTCTTCAGGGTCTCTGGCTCCCCCACCTCCCTGAGGTCCTGGACCTGCAGTACCTGGAGCGGCGCGTTGAGGGGTGGGGGGGGGCCGCGGGGCGGGGGGGCAGCTGCAGCACCGACAGCCCTTCCTTTCGCGGCGCCCGCGAGCAGAGCCCGGATCGGAATGCTGGTGCCAGCTCACAGCCACACACGCTGCATGGCATCGAGTATTCTCACTTTGGTCCGGGTCACATGTCCCCTGCGTACGCTACCTGATCAAATCCTCAACATGCATGCATCTGGTGTGCATTTGTTAACATTGTGAGCCATGTTTTTCAACACTTGCAAATATGTTGCATGCATAGTGCGCCAGCTGTGAGCGAATGTATGTTGTGATGTCCAGACTAAGCGTGTTTGCAGATGGTCTTGTATTTCAGACATGACACGATAGCACTGATTCCCAAGTACTTCTTGGAGTTGCCAATGTCCATGTGGGTGTGGTAGTGTGGTGCAAAGATATGATCATCATCAGTTGCGTTGCAGGTTGAGGTTCGGCTCAGAGGCATCACCTTGCAGCAGTTTGCGGGATGCGCCGATCCTGGGCGCCTCACTGGGGGGCCATGCATCATCGTTTGGATCCACGTACCTGGGCGCCAGCCCGCCCTCTGGCAGCAATGTCATGTCGAGCTCTCTTCGGAACAACTGGAGCCGGCTCTCAAACACGCCGACCACGAGGGCGCCAGTCGCGATGCTGCTGGACATGGACGACTTGGCAGGCGCCAACGACGCGTCCGACCCGCGCCCAAACTCGTTGCCATCAAGCAGCACTTTGCATCACGCGCGTATCCGCGATGGCCAATTCGTCGGGTTGGGAATTCCATGGGGGGCCGGGGGAGGCGGGGGGGAGCCCCCCCCCCCACGACGGAGATCCCGTGAGTGGGCGAATGCCGAGGACGACATGTTCGGCATGGAGGCTGAGGAGCCCTGTGGTGCCGTCCAGGCAGAGGCCCCCCGCGGCCGTGTCATGCGGCTGTTTGACTTGTGCCAAGTCGCGGTGAGCCGTCTCGTCAACCTGCGAACGGTTCTGCCGATCATGGAGTGGGCCGACATCGCGCAGGCGCACCTGCTCAAGGACTTCTGCTTCCAGGTGGCCATCAACAACCTCGACGCGGTCCTCATGGAGCCCTCCAGCAAGGCAGTGTTCCGTTCGATGGCGCTCGACTCGCCGCAGCTCCTCACTGAGATGGAGGCGGTGTACAAGTCGCGCTTTGTTCCAGCCGCCCAAGGGGAGCGAGTCGCCAAGCCGGCAGCTACCGCGCAGCCCGCGCTGGTTGACCTGACGCTGCTGCGCACGCTCGGGCCTGCGGAGACGGAGCTCGGCAGCCACAATTTCATGGAGCTGGGAACGGAGGGCCTGCCACCGCTGTCAGAGGAGCTCTCCGGTCACGGCGCGTCCCCGGAACCCGCCGAAGGCCTGCGTGATACGCATGTAGCGCCTGAGTACCTTGCCGAGGATCACTGTGTTGTCAACGTCAAGATACTTGCGAGTCGCCGCCCCACCGCGTGCCTGCGCCGTCAGCGCTCGTCAAGCCCAGACGAGGGGGGGGAGGCCCCAGAAGCGCCAGGCTTGAACAAAGACGCCGCCGCGCGACATGCGCTCGCAGCAGTTCACGACGCAAAGGTCCAAGCGAGCTGGACGGGCTGCAGCAATGAGTGTGATGGGGACAAGGCGGCTGCGCGGCTGCTGCGGACTGTTAAGAAACGCATCCAGCAGATTGTGTCCCTCGAGGAGCGTGCTGCGCAGGGGCTGGCGCTGGACAAGGAGCAATGTGCCAAGGTCGCGTCGCTGCGGGTGTTTCAGCGAGCGCAGTTCGCGCTTGAGCGCGGCGACAGCGCGTGGAGCGTTCAGGCGTCCCTCGCGTCAGGCCGTGGGGAGGCAGCAGCCGCTCATGGCGCCTTCGCGGCCCCGCCTCACGAACTCTCCAGCACGAGCCGTTCCAAAGGAAAGGCAAAGCATGCCGCAGCGCCGCTCAGCGACCCTCAGCCGTCGGGGGGAGGCCCCTCTGAGCCCCCCCCTCTTGGGGGTGACACCCCTGAAGCAAGCAGCAGCGGCAACTTCATGGCTGTGTTGCAGTCCTTGAGTGCAAGCGGCCATCAGCACTCGCACAGTCATCGTGTCAGTGGCGTCAGTGGTTGGTCAGACGGCCAGAGCCCTCTTGGGTCTAGCCCTGCAGACGGCGAGTCATCACTGACAATGCGCGCATCCGCCTGGCCGTCAAGCGTTCAAAGTCTAGCGCGCATGCCCAGCCAACACGTCGGCAGCGCAGATGTGCCGTTGTTTGCTGATCGTGCTTCCCCAGCCGCGGGGGCGAGAAGTGGGGATGGGGCTCAGCCGGGCCTCTCGCCACAGACACCCGTCCGCACCACCACTGGGTTCCTGATGCAGACCCCGGTGCCTTCGTCGGCGCAGGGCACGCTGCGGATGGGGGGCGATTCCGCGTCAGGGTCGCAAGAGCGAGCGTCTGGAAGCCGCCGCATCTCGCGCAAGGGTGGGCTCTCACTCTTTCTTTCCGGCGCGCTCGACAACGTGCCCGACATCGACTCCCCAAAGCACTCCAAAGCCGCTCCGTCCACAAAGTCCTCTTCGACCGCCTGCGTGTGGGGGAAAGCTGCCGGCCCCGATATTCGCGTACCCCTTGTCTCCATGTCTGATATTTTGCGATCCGCGACTGAGCAGCCGGCGCTGGAAGGCACCAGCCCTCCAGTGGCCATGCTCCAGCCACGCGCGCAGCCGGTGCCGGCGTCGGCGGCGTCTGCTCTCGAGGGCGGTCTGACTCAGAGCTTCCGCGATGCGAGTCGCGAGGTGAAGATGAGCCTCGCCGACTTCATCTCGGGAGCAGGAAACGAAAGCCGGAAGAACGAGGACTCGAGGGCAGAGAAGGGCCCTGCGTGGGGGCGAGGAGCGCAACAGGTCACACTTCCGACAGGCAAGCCGTCGCTGTCAGCCATCATCCAACAGGAACATGCGCACAGTGCAAAGCCGAAAGCGCCCCACCAGTGGAGCAAACCCCCCGTGGTCCCAGGGTCCCAGCCCCGCAACCCTTGGGGCAAGGTCGCTGACACTATCCCACCAGCAGCCGACGTATTGGGCAGCTCTGAAGGCCTCCGTAGCGAGCGGAAGGCGAAAAAGCGTGATGGCAACACGTGCGCGTGGTACGTGCATGAAGATGTGCCTGTTGCTAGCTTGTCGGAGATCCAAAACGAGGAGTCCGAAGCACAGCGAGGCAATCTCGCCATCGCCAACCTCTCCTCCACGGAGCCTGCAGCCTTACAGCCCTCGCAGAGACAACGCGAATCCACACCACGGCCGCCAAATCCTGACACATTGAGCGCGGACCTCCGCCGTGCACAAGCTGCTGCTGCGAGCGCGATCGCGTTGGCTGTGCCGACCCTACCCTCAGTCTTGGGAAATTCCACAGAAGCCACTTCTCGTGCACATGACGGTAAGAGAAAGGCTCGTCACGCCAAGCACGAGAACATGCTTCGTGACGGCCAGATGCCCAATGCGGTAGACGCCGCTGATGAGAACCACGGCGGGCTCATGCATGACACAGCAGGCACGCGCGGTGGTTGCGAGCATGACAAGGGCCATGAGCATCATGATGGCGGGGGGGCACATGGGGGGGCGCATTCCGGGGGTAGGGGGAGACGTGGCCGGGGAGGGGGAAGCCCTGTGTCAGGTCGCGCCAGGGCGGAGGGGAGGGGGGATCGCCTCCGGGGCCGGGGCCGCGGGACAGGGCCACTGCGGTCCGCCAATGCCACGGGGCTTGATGTTGCAGCTGTGGCTGGAAGACGCGAAGCTCGGCGGCGACCACGTGCGCTGCGTGATGGTTCCTTGGATGATGCAGTGGCAGGGGGCGGATGCCGCTTGTCCGCTTGCGCTTTGGACGTCTCGGGCAAGCTTCCTCCGTGCGATCAAGCTGCACGAGAGGAAGCGGGCTGGGGGTCCTGTCCGGCCTCCAATGAGATGTTGCAATGCCTGGGTGACGGTTGATGACAGTGAGCGTAGAAATCCGCTCAGGCATATGTTTAGAACCACGCATGTGCAGACTTGCAAGTGTGACATGGATCCCTGGGATAGGGTTTATTTAGTTGTGCATTTATGCTGCATTGCTGAGGACAGGAATGGTTGCCATCGCATGTCGATGTACTGTCGGGCTCACGTTCCTGAAATTTGTAATGCTATCGGACGCAGTTATGCCTCATCTTCATCTCAACATGCTTTCGCGTGTTTGCATTGCAGATTCGACATGCAGCAAGAGTGTGTTCATTATTGTGTCTGGCACTGTTCTGTCGTTCACAGCCCTTTGCCAAATGCAAGCTTGCATCCTACAGATGCTCCGTTCAATGCAACACAGTAAGCTGTCTTTGTCTTGTTGATGCCATGTCTGGTATTGTCTGATCGTTAGGCGTTGCATGCCAGGTATTCCATGAGATGACGTCCAAAATTCTGATCGCAGGAGACGTGAATGGTTGCTTCGTAGATCTCTTCAAACGCGTTGATACCGTGAACAAGAAATCTGGACCTTTCCACGCTCTGCTTTGTGTAGGCCAATTCTTTGCTCCTGGGGATCCAAACGACGGCTTACCAGCCGCTTTGGCTGACTATATAAGTGGTGAAAAGAGCCCTTCTGTTCCTTTATACTTCATTGGAGGCTGGGGTATGCTACGATCCGTTGACGAGGCCGTTGCCTGCGCTTCTGTGCTCAGGGTTCAATAGCTGGCTGCCCTTGAATTTTTTGCCGTACCATGCCGACACGTGCACACGAGAGACACGGATGCAAATGAAATGCAATGATAGTGTATATCGGGGGTCATGCACTCCATGGAGCATCGCCACATCATCCTTGGTCGACCTGTAAGCCTCGTCGCCCTACAAAGCGTGCCGAATGTGTTTGCAATCTGTTGTGGCCATCACTTTATGGCTGGACTCGTATTTTCGTATGCGTTTATGGCGACGGTGTAGCATTTCCGGGTCAACCAGAGAAGAACGATGCATGAGTGCAGGCAAGGGCAGTGCAGCAGGGCTTTCCGCCCTGGAAGATTCGAACGGCTTGATCACATATCTGGGAAAGGGTGGCATATCCGAGGTCAAAGGGCTGACGGTTGCTTTTCTCGATGACGGACGGTGTGTAGCGGAAGCTCGGGCCGGGAACCCACAAGCCTCCGAGCACGCCGCACTCAAGGAGCCATTAGCGCAATTGAAGGGGCAGCTATCGAAACTCACGGTAGATGTAGATTTGCTTCTCACATGCGCATGGCCATCCGGTGTGCTGCATGGAGTGCAAGCCGTCGAGGGTACGTGTTGCAGACTCGCGCCCGCTGAAACTTTCCAGAGTGTGAGAATGCGCGTGATGGCATGCGCGCCTATCAACTCATGTTGTGACGACTTCAATTCTCAGCAGGCGATGAGCTGACACCACCAAAGACCGACACGCTCCGAACGACCCAGCCCGTCCCGTGCATGATACCCATGTGATGATGATGATGTATCTTTTCACAACACTACCGCATCCACATGGACATTGGCAACTCCAAGAACTACTCGGGCATCAGTGCTACCATTACTTTCATCTGAGGCAAGCGTACCTGGACCAGCCTGACTAACCATATCCTGACCTGACATGTCTTCTTCATCGTCTTGTACCCTGCAAGAAAGGAGATCAGCCAGAGCTGACCAAAAACGGCCCGTCAATTCCTTTGGGAGCATGTACCAGTGCCAACTCGGGTTACCAGGCATGGCAGCCAGCAAGGCGCATTCCAACACATCAAACATCAAAACACAGTGAACCACACAACTTGCACGCATGCAGGGATAGATGCAGCATCAGGCTCCGAAGCAGTCGCCGACATCGCGAAAGCCGTAAGGCCACGCTACCATGTGGCAGGGACTCGAGGGCCGTTTTATGCGAGAGCGCCATACATCAACTCAGACCTCGGGGCAGGAAGTCACGTGACGAGATTCATCTCTTGCGGAGCTGTCGGCAACGCGGCAAAAGCCAAGTGGCTACATGCGCTCGGCCTCAAGCCCGCAGCTCTCATGTCAGTGGAGGAGCTCCAATCCCATCCTGCGGACTCCACTGCATCGCCGTATGCTGTTGGTTCCCGAAAGCGCTCTGGCGAAGAGGTGCGTACAGCTTTCGTCCCCTCCCGTCGAGCGACACAACCGCACGTGTCGGTTGCTCATGTGTTGCATCAGCACCTACAAAATTAGATACTAAAAATCGACACGTGTCCCAGCGTATGCTCATGTGCAGGCGCAATGATGCCATCCACGTTTGGCACTGCCAGATGCATCGGTCTGTTTCAGTCGCTGTTTTAGTCCTTTTACATCACTGCCGCATCCACGTGGACATTAGCAACAGCATCACTTTCAACGTGCGTTCTCAGGCTCTGTCTGGGGCTGTATAAAAGTTGTAGTTGGCTGCCCGATTGTTCGATTAGCTCCTAAGCAATGAAATCTTACACAACAAATAACAGCATTTCTGATACCTGGTAGACATACATTGTTGTTGTGGAGTTATGCCTTGCCTGCGTGGTGTCTTTGCATAAAAGCGTGGATCCGAGGTCAGAAACCTGGGCTCGAGTGTAATGACAATCATGACAATCATGACAATCATACACACTCGAGCAATCATGGCAATCATGACAATCAGGGCACTTGCGTCGCTACCTCGACAGGTTCATGTTCTCCAACACGCAGGGCTTAGGAGAGCAGTCCTGGCGGTGGCAAGATAACAAACGCGCGAGGCACGCCGCTCCCAGCATAGGGCGGCCAGGGGTTCAGATCGACACCAAGCTCAGCATCTACGTCAAGAACCTTCCGTACTCCGCGACGGAGGATGAGCTGGTCGATTTCTTTTCTCGGGCAGGCAATGTGGTGCGCTTCGCTGCCAGGATTCTGCATGGATTCAGCGCCAACGACGTTGTTTTTAACAGGGGTGGCCATGCTGATGTTTGCCCTGTTTCGAACGGAAGTGCTTGGTTGCTTTTGGCCTGTGCCGAGTTCTTGTTCTCACCTGTGCGATTTACGATGATGTATCATTGACAACAAATCTCATCTACCTGGTCAATGCCAAAAAACTTCAGTGCCAACTCTTACCGATGCAGTGAGCTTCCATGGAAAATGTGAGTTCAGTCAGGGCACCAGCTCGTCTAGCCCATTGGCCTGCTGGCAAGGGACTGGCTACAGACCTGCTTGCAATCAAGCTTTTTTACGAGATGGTCTTTGAGAGAGACACCAGAAGGTGGAGGTGAGGTCGGTGCCTTGCCAGACAGTGTGATTTTGTGGTCTCACATGCCCAAAACTGCGTGAATTCCAAGGGCAGTCATGTGGGTCGAAACTCAGACTGGCAAAAAGCACTGAGGTGGAATGCTTGTGAGGCACAGGTCGATGTCAGGCGAACGCTGAATTCGGAGGGCAAGCTTCATGGCTGGGCCCACATCCAATTTGATGCCGCTGCTGCTGTGGAAGCAGCTTGCAGCATGTCTGGGCAAACCCTGATGGGCCGGGAGCTGCATATCGACCTTGCCACAGGGAACGACCAGCCCAAACTGAACCTTGGGAAGCCCGTCAAGGACTGCTGGTTCTGTCTTTCCAACGAGCAGGTGCAGCTGCTCTACCCCAACTACTTTTGATGTTTGACCAAGGTCAGCACGATTCTTAGTAGTCTTGGAGTGGTCAATGTCCATGTCCAAGTGGATGCTGTAAAATGATACATGATCAATACATCACATAGATAATGGCAGGGCATAGTCACCAAACAACCGATATATGATGGCTGATCATGTGGAATTATGTGGAGCTAAGCAGTAGCTCGAAATAAAAAGCTGAGGCAAGCCTCGCCAGTTCCGCAATAAAGGCGAGCATGCAATCAGAGCGTGCAAGCTAGAAGGGCAAGCAGGCGCATCACGGATGAGTCATGAGATCACTATCACAGACTATCTATAAACTAGAGTACCCAGTACAAGCACCGTCGCAGTTTCCCTCACTGACCTAGCCGTAGACCAGCTCAGAGAGTTCAGGTGTCGCTGCGCTAGCGCAGTCAATGACTCAGGTCATTGTCAGGTACGTCCCCCACTGCCTGTGGCATCGTCTGAAGTGCACGTAATAACCAATACATCGTCATCTCAACACCGGATGATTTGACTTGCATTGTTGCATTTCCATGTAGGCTGCGTCCCGTTGTGATGTCGTTACATGGGAATGAGTGAGAACGTGTAACGCGTTCGAAGCACAGCCTGAGCTTATGACAGGGGCTGTGATCACTGTGAGAGTAGACATGGAATCATTGGAAAGGCACCAGAGGCTCTCGCTGGAGAGCCAGAACTCAACAGCTCCTATATGGAGGGATGCAGTATCCCCCAAAGTGCGATACAGCTACCGTGGTTGACGGAAGGCTCGAGTAACGTCCAGCACTGTTGGCAACAGTACTTGTGCACATGTGTGTTCACGGTTCATGTTTCTCAACTTGCTCGAGACAGTGCACGATGGTGCATGGCTTGGCGATGTTATTGCAACCACTCGCCAGTTGCCAATGTCCATGTGGATGCGGTAGTGTTGTAAAAAGATACATCATCATCACTTGCACGCCAGTTTTCCAGAGAGCATGCTCTCTTGCAGTGGCTTATAGTTCCCTTGTCTGACAGGCACCTTGCTCAGCCTATGTCTCTGCACTCTTCAGAGATATCTGAAGAGATCTCGTGTAGCTTGTCTGTAGTTGGCAACTGACTTGCCAGGCGTTACATGGGTGTAGTATGTCTTTCAAGCAGTTTGGTGTTTGGAGCGTCTCATGGCAGAGCCTCCATCTCGCCTCTGGTTGGCCCCTCCATCAAGTGTCGTAGCTTTGTGCACTGCCTCAACTTTCATGAACAATCGCTTGCTGCTTGCAATCATAAGTAGAGCTGTACAAAGCTTAGTTGGCTGCGCATTTGTTGCATCAGCACCTACCCGATTTGATACTGGGGCTCAGTATTTCCAGTACCAGACATACGCTTCTGTACAGGCGCAATCATATGCACAATGATCGGACACTACAGATGGCGATGATGCATAGTTTAGAGCGATATTGCACCCACATGGACATTAGGATTCCCACAAAAGAGACGATTTGACAAGCAGATGTGAGGCATTCAGGCGGACGTTCAGCTAGTGGTGGATGTGATGGACGAAGTCTACTTGGCAGTGGACAAGGGGCCAATCAACAACATGCATGTCCTCCTCATTCCTGTCGAGCACTACCCTAACACCGTCACCATGAAGCCCGAAGCGTATGCGGAGGCCGAGGACATGATGAGCTCGCTGCAGCGCGCCTATGCATCGCGTGGCCTAGAAATGGTTGGCTTTGAGCGGTGCGCTGCGCCTCGGCTTTTGAGGCCTGTTTGAGGATTGTCAGGAGCAGTGCTTCGCCAGGCAGTTTGCTTTGTGGGTCTGTTTCCCTGAGAATACATGGTTGTCTGGGGCAGACATCGGGGTCGAACCGCATTCAGGTGAAGCGCTGGTGAGGAACATGGTCATGGTAGTGCTGGATCCGAAGCAGTACTTCTTGTCCATGCGGTTGCGAACGCTTTGTGCATCGAAGCGCCATCATCAGGAGGTGATGATGATGTATCTTTTTACAACACTACCGCATCCACATGGACATTGGCAACTCCAAGAACTACTTGGGAATCAGAGTTCTCATTACCATCACCTGAGGCAAGCGTACCTGGACCAGCCTGACTTACCATAACCTGACCTGAGGTTCTGCATTGAATCAATGCGCGCTTGACGTGGACAGCGTGTGTGCGAGCATTTGGGACAACAATGACAGGTGGAGGATGAGGCGGGTGCCTGTCCGGGCTTTGCAGCAACACGCGTTTGTATCATGCGTCCTTGGGAACTACTTTCCAGCCCAATTGGCACGCTCCGCTGTGCCGCTGTCAATGTGGATGGGGCATTGTTGTGACACGATTCATCATCTTCACATGTGCGGCAGTGTCTAGCAAATCTGGTCCGGTATGGTAGAGGCATCAAACGTTGCGTACATATTCTGCGTGAGCTATGGCGATCATGAAGCTGAAATCAAAATGGATGGAGAGGGGAGGGCACTTGTTTAACCATTCTGGCTGCTATGCATACGTACGTACACAGATATGCTCAAGTCTACTTCATCCAGCGTGTCCAGCAAAGACTTGAGAAATAATACGGGTAACCTTTGTCAATGTGCAGTCAGAGTGGGGCACTCCTCACGCTTTTTAATTGGGGGCTCTTTGCATGGCTTTCTGTAGGGTGAGAGTGGATAGTGTTGGGTTTTCACAGGTGAGGTTTGGTGATTTTCGCAGGCAAAAGGGGGGGGGCCGTTCATCGCAGGTCGAGGTAGAGGGCTTCTTGCAGGTGAGAGTGGGGACTTTTCGCAGGTCAGAGGGGTTTAGGTGCTGTGGATCGTCTCACAATAAACGTTATCTCACGTAAAAGTGGGGGATCGTTGCAGGTATTTAGGCTTGCATGCACGGGGAGGCAACCACGCGCACATCAACTTCATTGGTATCTCAAGGGATGCAAGCAAGCGAGCACAATCAGCGTTTGAACGCACCGCCATCAAGTACCATTTCTCTTTCCAGCATGTGCCCTCAGCCAGCGGCGAGGCTGGTCGCCAAAGCGTTGCTCAATTGGTCGGTGACCTGCAGTACTTCCAGGTGTTTCTGCCTGATGGGAGCCGTCTTGTGCACATCATTCCCAGGTGAGAACATCCAAACGGAATGGCAGTGTTTCACTGTGGGATTTGCAGATCCGGAGGCCCAAAAATGCATGATTTTTGGGATTGAAATGGGGGTCGAATGCAATCTGGCGCTGCACCCACGGCAGTGGCTGAGCCTTTCTGCTGGGGACACTTCTTTTGTCACAGGGACAATCATCATCTGTCGACGGCGGCAACCACTTGAAAAGGGTTGGAAAATCTGATCACAGAACCTGACAGAGCATCAGCATGTCCCACCTGCTCATCACAGTTGCAAAAGTGCTGTGACGGGTGAACATAACGCACCCCCAGGGTTACATGTTTGCATTGCATGTTGTATGTTGTTCTGGGGGTCGCATATGGGTGAATGGATTGGTAACACTATGAGTGATGTTTTCATCTCGCCTTGTGAGTGTTGTATCTAAGGATAGGGTTGTGAAGCGTACGGTGTCATGTCATGTAGCCAAATCTTGGATTTCCATCTCCACCACCGTAGACTCCCGCTGTGACGGGAGCCACAGGCATTGAGGTATACGATGAAGTCCTTGCAGGCAATGCTATCATCAGATTCATATGATGAATGTTTTCCTGTGGCGTAGGGACCAGAAGCATCCTATGCACTTTGGGCGCGAGGTGCTTGCACTCTTGGCTGGGCTGCCGGACAGGTCGGACTGGAGACAGTGCAAGGCCCAAGACGGCGTCGAAGAGGAAGCCCGCAGCTCTGAGTTCCGCGCCTTCTTTGAGCCCTTCAGCCCCAACGCACCGAAAACGTGATGCTCAGTAACGCATCGCCACACAGCCTGTTTTTGCTTGTGAGGTGTAAAGCCCTTTGGGCGCTTGCCTTTGTTGAACTGTTGTGCGCGTGCTCCGGACAGTTTAGAGCATGGTCATTTTGTCGAGAGAGTTGCTCCGTTTCCATTGCTACGTTCGGGGTGATAAGCATTGAAAAGATGGACGACTGTGCGTGCCCAGGTATGCGTCACTATGGGCGGTGAGCTCGAGGCGACAGAGCGAATGTGCGCCACGATCCACAACAAAGCCATGTTTGCAGACTACGTAATCACCAGTGGAAATCGTTGCCAGTGCGATTTTATCGACTACCGTATGCTTGGGTGTTTTCTGCAACGGTTGACGACGTTTGTTTCGTTCTCCGTTCACCTCGAGGCGTTCATCACCTCATGCAGAAGTATGTCGAATCAACGTCATAGGCCACGCAGAAAGCTGTGTTTATGGGCCTGCAAATTCAAGCAAACTCGCATCGTGCACATTTCACTTTGGTGTGCACTGACAATAGCCATCGGTCCAGCGTTTGGAGAACCTCACGGTGCAGCTCCCACGAGCATGTGCACTTGTCGCATACACTAGCGCACCTTCTGCCGCTATGTTTGGGCGGCAGATGCATGCGTCAATTTCATTTACCTCGCGAATTGCTGCTGTTACTCCTTGCCTGAAGTTACAGG